>NC_071980.1:2391850-2583475 GCF_026283585.1 Hylaeus volcanicus | reverse complement strand
TTCTTCGATGAGAATTCTTCTCACGCGCATCCTTTCCACGGAGTTTCCTTTTTTCGGAATCACTTTCGTTCGAATTATTATCATCAGAATTACTTTCGTTTGTTACGTCATTAGAATCACTCTCATTGGAGTTGTTATCATCAGAATCATTATCGGAGTCCTTGGGACTTCTCCGCTGTCTACTTCCGCGAGGTGTTACTTTCCGAGTATTCTGCATGTTGGAATTTTCATTAGACTCATTTTCGATGGATGTATTTGCATCGGAATCGTTTATGTTGGATTCGTTTTCCTCAGAGTTGTTCACTTCGGTAGTAGTTTTGTTAGGATCCTCCTCGTTCAGACTTCTCTTCTTTTTATTGGACTCATTTTTGTTGGAATTATTTGCATCAGAGTCACTTACAGTGGAACTCTTTTCCTCGCCATTATTTTCTCCTCTATTCCATCGGTTGGCATACTTTCTCCAAATATTTTTTCCAAAAGGTGAGTTGTCTTCAGTCTGATTATCTTCGGTATTAGACCTAGTGCCATTGCTTCTCCATCGCAGGATCCAGTCTAAAATACTTCCAGATTTCCCTGTCTCTGTAGTATTATCACCGTTTCGATCACCATCAGGTTTCAAGTATTTTTGAATAAGCTGTTTGTAGTCGATACTTGGTTCATCTTGCGCACTGTTTGTACTGGGAACAGGCGAAACTGTTTCGTCGCGTTGTTTTTGAATTTGCTCCAAGGCAGACTTCCATCCCGAACTCTCACGTGGAACACCGCAGGTGTAAATAATTAAAGATGCGAACAATAAGCTGCTGATACCTATTTACAACAGACCAATATTACATCTTGGTATAAATATTCCAAATTATATTATAATTCGGGATACAGTGTGATTATAATGATTTAAAAAAAGTACGAAACTAAACATAATGTAAGTCGTTCAGTTTGATATTTAATTTTGCAAAATTACCTTTCATGTTTGTAACATTCACTGAACAGTTCACACTTGACGCAATAGCATGTTGTTCAACTGTTCGTCCGAAATCTGCGAGGTTCTTTTATACAAATGGTTCGTGATAAATGATCCTTATCACGTCTCCCGACCAAATTTACAACTATTATTACAGTGATTCATCTTATTTCTTGAGCAACATTCCGGCGTATTGTAAACACTTGTTGAATGCCTTCAAGAGGCTTCACGAATCTCGCCTACGTAAGTTTGACGCAAAACGGTGGTACAGCAAACACAATTTTTGTGGCCGTATCGTCATGGATGACACTTTAAAATGTTAAAATGTTAATAATAGCATCCATGTTCCAGAGTTGTACTTTAATGTGCCGCGATAATTTTATATTGTGGAACGAGACAGTCAAACACGATTTATATTTATAACTACATTCTTCGAACACGATTTTATTTACAATTACATTTGAATCTCGACTCCTTGGGACAATTCCTAGATAATTCAAAAATAAAGTTGAAACAGAAGAGACGAGACTTCCTCTTTATTTATTTTATTTTCGATTAAACTATGCGTATGGAATAGTGACAATAAAGTATCAGATTCCTCGTTCGTCAAACACACGATTAAACTTTGTTTCCTTATCACGTGTACTTTCCAAGAACGAGCACCCGTGACGTATAGCTAGTTATGATAACATAAGTATGTGCAAACGAAAGAAGAATTTCGTACGTTTATCATTTTCATCTAATACAGTGTGTAACATGGTATCTACGATCAATTTCTTTATAATGCACAGCAATAATCCTAAAACGTAGTATAGGAAGGCAAGTCTTTCCTCGCTCTTCTTTAATTACAGATGAAAAATAAGAATCGTATTAGTGCAAATGAAACAACTTTAAATGTGACACGTGTGATCAAGAGAAATCGAAAGTTCGAAGGACAAAGACAAAAATTATGCGAAGATAATGGAGATTTACGATAGAATTTAGGAGTCTCTTTACTTCTTCAGAAAAAAAAAAAAAAAAAAATAGAACATATTCCATGCGATTCGTGTTTTATTAATAAGCAAGTTTCCAAAGCACCTTTTGGAAAACTCTTTAAAACTCAATGATTTTATTTCAACTTTTTCTTTCGTTCCGTCTATGAAAGAAACCAAACATTGCCTAAAATATAATATATTTATATTAATTTCAAGGAATTCTTATTTCTATATCTTTCATATGCTTCAGTTTAAGAAGCATTCGGTGAAGCGATCGATCGGTGGGTTCACTCGAAAGTGAACGTGTCGCAGGTACCACGAAAGCAGGAATCGAGAGCGAAAGTACAGCGACAAGAATATAGGACAGGGAACTATTAGCCCACTTTTACCGGGCTCAATTTCACTCGCCTACATCTGGCTGCCCGCGACCGACTTACCAGTTTCGTTTCGATTCGTTTTCACTTTCGCTGGCTGCTGCCGTTGTCCTGACCCGACCCAACCGAGGTTTCTATTAACCCAGCACACGATTGTCGAACAGATCTCTCCGAGGAAACTGGAGTTGTCCTGGGTCAGGATCACGTTCGCTTTCGCTGCTCGCCCGTTTTCCTCACGGTCGCTTTCGATTTCCGTAACTTTCGAATTCGTGTACGAACGTCCTCCAAAACTGCCGTCAATCCTCGTTTCGCGATTGAAGCATGGTTCGTTTCATTTGCGAGCTTATCGATGCTCTTCAGGAGAATTAATCCGAAACGGGGTAGAATGGATCTATGATTAGAGTTTTGTTAAGAAGGATCTAGGATTTATTTGTAAATAACAAAATACATCTATCTCCATATGCAGCAGCCTCCACGTGGTGCGTCTTAGGCTCTTGATAGTGTTTAGTATGTGATGACTAATTGTATCACCAGTAGGAGCGTGATGAAGTCATTAAGTACATAGCTAACGGTATGAGTAAAGTGGCTGTGATCCTCCTCGTATAATTTATCACATCTGTAGCGTTATTGTATAGTATACGGATTCTGCTCATCAATGATTAAAAAAAATGTTTCACCTTGCGCTTGGTTCCAAAATAAAAGCCAGATAGATTCGATCGTTTCTAAATAAGTATCATCACAGATAAGGACACCCTCCTCTGTGATAACGTTCAAATTAGTTTCAATTCTCACCGCTGATACCGCTGGAGTATTATTCCCCTCCCGATTGATAAAGTTGGCACTGATTCAGAAATGGTAAACGGGACACCAACTCCCATAAGATGGCAGCAGTGTCGAGCAAATTTGAATTTTAAATGTCGATTAAAAATTCCAGGTTTATTCTCGAAAATAAAAACCGATGAATCCTTTATATACCAATTACATTGATTAAAAAAGTTATCAATAGACTCTTAGTCCTCCTTGATCCTTTCCGGACACCTGTTAACTATTTTTAACCATGTTGTTGTCCACTGTGGTTTTTTAAACCACTTTATCCATGATCTTACGTTAGTAATACGAAATGTATTAAAGAAGCTCAACAATTTCAAGATGTATTTTCTTACGTTTAACGATGATTAATTGCACGAATAAATAATATCGTCGAATTACCAGGAGGGTGGATTATGCCTTCTGAAACATTCCGTCGACTTTATGTTAAAAATTCAAATAAAACAATAAGCATTGGAGGCGCGACGTTTATCAGTCGACATCATTAGCAGATGCACGAGCATTAAAGAAGCTCTGTCGGTGATTCCCTTTGATTTCTTCGCTAATAGTGCGCCAGATAGTGATAATCGAAACAGTGAACTCATCAGACGGAAAATTACCTCTAATACATCGAAAAACTAATTCCTGACGATCAATCTTGTGCAGACGCGCTCGCGATGTCTTTCTTCGCGCTGAACGCTAATAATGAACGTTCTCTCGGGTCATCGTACTAACGAAGATATGATAGAATTCCGCCATCTAAAAGTAAAATAAAAAGATTAATTCATTCAGCGTATTCGATTACTTTGTTTCATAAATATTCCATTCAAGTCAGCATGCATTTTTCTTCCGCGTTTAACGATAATACATTCCTTTAAAATTCATTCTACCAAGTTCAATTTTACAAGAAGTGAAATTGTTCTTAAAAAATGTCTACTTTTCAGAATTTATCGTTCACTGAATTTTCTTATCGGCGCTTCTGGAAAATATTTCTCGCTGTTTCTTCCTGCCACGTGCCGCAAACAGAATTTTTACGCGGTTGCTGAAGAGATTAAACCATTTGAACTCATTTCCGGGATTATTCTATTCTCCTCTTAGCGTAAGACGAGCGCACACCCCTATAACTTCAGCCTTCGTGGTTCCTTCAGCGTTCATGTTTCTAGATGCTTCTTTCGTACAAATTGGCTCAACGAGACTATTAAGAGGAGGACACCAAACCTTTCTCATTAAAGATTAACGTGGCTAAATTCGAACGTTAAAATTGTCAAGAGAGTCCATTGGTGATAATCCATAAAATCACGCTATCAACGACGAAAGACAAAGTTCATCGAATCCTCCGTTCGCTGAAAAGTGGATTAACCATTTTTATTTAATTATCTGATACGACGAAGATTATCGATAAGATTCAGAAAGTTCGTTAAAAGAAAGTAAATATATTTAAAACGGTATGCAACGGGGCACGATTATAATTAATAACTTTAACGAACGAGGCTTGAAATTTCGACTGTAGAAACTATCTATTCGATTCGCGATGTTGACGTTCGACGACTGTTGTGCGATTCTTCGGACTCTGTTGACAAATGCTGTTTACTAAATATTTTGACTGCAGGCCTTCGAACACATCCGTGACCCCAGCGTGTGTATTGTGTATTACAGAATTACGCAAGATGTACATAGTTGCGCGCAGAATATAAAGTTCAATGTACAGTTCATTCGCGGAACGTAACGGATGCGTTGTTCGCTTTCTGACAAATGTTCAGGAAAGGAGAACGACTGTCGATTCGCTCTAAACAATTTGACGGATATTACAACGACACTTAAACAGTGACACGAGGGTTATTGCATTAACTCGCATCCTACTCGGGACGACTTCTAAAACACGCCTGGTCATTAAACTTTTGTCACGACAATGCAGAGGAGTCGCACGAATTTCTGGCCTCGAAACGGAGTGATTTCCAGGGGAACTAATCAAAATAAACGGAGGATCGCTCACGCAATTTCCTTCGTGTTCCAACTTCTTGGAATTAAAGGAAAATATTCGTCTGACGCATCGTGTTATCGGGGCGCAACAAATGCAACTCCAGTCTCAATGGTCACTTCAACTAGCACGTTTCGAAATTCGAGTAAAAATTGAAAAGAAAAAAAATATTATACACTGTCTTGGTGAGCTCTATAATATATTACAAATGGCGCTTGAGCCTAATTTTTTAATATATCTACACGGTCGAGTCGCGAGGTTAATTGGATGAAATTGGGAAGTCTTCTATTAAAATTACTGTGGTCTGAAATACGTGGAACGATTCGGCGGTAACTGACGAAAATTAGGTAGAAAAATACGTAGAAAATATTTGGTTTGCTTTCAAGACATCGTGGATGTATACAGTATCGATAGCAGTGGTTGCATTTGTAATTAATCGAGGATGATGATTTAGTACTCGATGCGATTTAATTGCATCGGCATAGTAGATGTGTTTCAACTACGGTTACAAGTTCATTGGTAATCTTCCATCTTTGGCATTGTTCGGCGGATACCAAGCAAACTTGTTTACACTGTTCAACGTTCGATTTAACTAGCTAACATAACCCACGTATTCGTCGGTGTGAGAAACCTGTCATTCGAATTGAACGAAGATGGTGCGAGAGGATTAACAAACGTGCTGTCATCGGCTCTCCGTTTCATCGTTCACCTCTAAGATTTTATCATCAAATTGCCATGGAGGATCGTTGATGGATTGATGTCGATTACGGTTGTCAACAAACTCATTGTCAATCAATCCTCACTGACTATTAGTGAATCGTTCGGCATGTCGTATACTCTTGTCCTTCGCGAACGTGCATACGTAGTTTTAGGAGTGTCAACTTAATTGGGGTTAATCGAGACACATCTGCATCGCAATAATGCTTATGCTTTGAACGTTCAAACGATGGACGGTTAGTGTACACGTGCACTTCCATGTCTTGCATTCGAACATACGATGGATAACTATGGCTCCGTGTACGTAACGCGCCAAAATTTCATGGTGATCTTATCAGCAATTGATACAAAGGATTTTTAGAATTGGATGAAGTTGTAAATTACGCGTACTAAAGAGAAGTTATGCTTTCATTTTTTTTTTATTACTCATTGATATTTCAAAAGATATTTTGTAATTTTTACCTCCGCTCTAACGATACAAATTCTCATTCATCGCCCAGCTTCAGTACGTCTACAATTAGAACTTATTCGATAGTTTCAAACATTGTTTCGCAGCCTTGAATTTGCTCGAATAAGTATTCAGGATCAGGTTCAGCTCGTTGGCGAGTTGTTGACGTTATTTGTGTGATAATAGGCAAACACGTCAATTTAGACGTACATGTGTATTCTCAGCCTTTTCGGTCAGCGAGGTCTTCGGGAGTTACAACATAAGAAAAACAGGAACGATTAACACTAATTGCTTTTCCTCGCAGGCTGCTGCTTTTAGTCACTTGTAAGGTAAACAACAAATGAATATAAATGCAAAATTCTAGGATTACATATTCTGACAGAAGTGTTTGATAGGTAATTAACGTAACGTCTTGATACGAAAAATCGAACTACTTGCAGTACATCTTGAATTAGTTGGTTTTCGTTCATTTTCATTATAGATTCATCAAAATTGATATTAAAAAGAAAATGAAGTTTTTATATACTTATAGTTTATGTTACATAGATAGAGAAAGCTCTGTTCAAAAATGAATACATGGAAAACTTTGAGTAGCCCGGTGACTTTGGTTGCAAAGCGCCTCGAAAGGCTTCGTCGCAGCAAGGGTTGCAACGAGCCTCGTCCTCGTTGACTTCTTCGTCCACGCCTCCTGAATGAATTTCCCTGACGTTCATTCGGCTCGATTAATAAACAGGTTGCACGAAATGACCATCGTAGCCTGCCGCCTCGTCCCTCGTCTTCGCCAGGAACGGGGAACGCCAGTGAGTACACCGCGAGCGTACATATTTATGGACCTCGAAGTCGAGTCAGTCGCACGATCGGGCGAGTAGCGAGTCAGTTTCGCACGAGCAACACGCGCGAGCAAACGCTTTCCTCGCATTTTATTCGATCGCCGTAACTCGCGCACGACACATGGGCGACGCAGTGCCACTCCACTCTCGGAAAATTTAAACAGAATTCGTTAAATTGGGAAACAATCGACTCGCAGTCCCGAACACGAGTACAGACACCGATTGTTCACCGATCCTGCGTGCCAAAATCTCCGCGATCCCCATTTTAAATTCGATCTTTCTCGATCTCTCTTTTCCTATTTCTTTACCTTCGAACGACCATTGTTGCAGGAGTTTTTAAGAACAGACAGTTCTTTTTTTTTTTTTTTTTTATGAAATTTGATTCCGATGTAATTTATTTGGTGGATCGAAGTACTACTCGAATGAAAGATCGAACGATCGAACGGTTTTCGAGGTACTACAGTTCGGCGGGAAACAATCGGCGGTGGCTCCTTGGTATCTAACGAATTATGCATTAAATTGATTCGAACACCTGACGGTACACGAGGTGCGACGGAAAAGTGGAGTGAATCTCGGCGGTCGTGTGTATGTGTGTGTATGTGTGAGTGATCGAGAGAAAATCTCGCGGAACATCCGTTCGCGGTACGAGAAAGAGGTAAGGGACAAACTGCTTTCCCCGATGTCTCGTTAGATTCAGTGGTGATATAACAAAATTTCTGATGATTTTTACAATTTCACTGTCAATTTTCTTTTCATTTTATAAGATTCTTATACGTCTTCGTCAGAAACAATTTAATAATTTCTTATTCGAAGTATATGCGTAATGAAAGAAAGAGAATCAAGTAAATACACATAATTTAGAAATTGATAAGTTGTTAAATTGTAGAATTTGTTTATAAACGATTATGCACGTTGCTCCTTAACTTCTTAAAGACTTCGTTGAGTTACTTATTAGGAATGTATATGATTACCCTGTTGTTAAAATATTTTCATTCTCAGGAAAACAAAGTAAACGAATAGTATAAAGTACATAAATTTAAACGAGATCCGCGTCGATCGATGTATGAAATATTTTGTTTTATCTTAGTGTTTTCTCATCTCTGGCGGCAGACAATAACGCTCATATAAACTTCTTTGTTCGAGGCATATCTGTTCTGTTAAGTCCCGGTCGAAGAGGATCAGACGTTATCAAACACAAATTTCCATCTTATGGGAAATGGTTAATTATTCGTTTGCAACCGATTAACGCTCGTTAAATATCGCGGGTTGAGTAGATAAAGACCACGACGTAACGTTACTTCTTATCTGACAGTTAATATCGTAACGTTTCATACGCGAATGCGAAATATGGGAAATTACGTTGAGAAATACGTTCGATGGATCGAAGACCTGTTGCGTTTGTAATGGTAACGCTAATTTATTGAGTGTCTCGTTAGCGTATTAACGATACAGTATTTTGTCTACGGTCGTTCGATTACTATAATTTACAAACGTTCTTGACGTCTATCAGAGCATCGTAAGCAAGAAAGCTGTCGTCGTTACAAAGCGCATTGAACGCATGATATTAATGTTATTTGCCATCGCGATGTTTGATCGTAATTCATTATTACAGACACTCTTTTTCGAAACATTTGTAAAAAATTAATAGAAGCTCGTACACGTAAAACAAATGTCGGCGCTAGAGTTCCACCGGTCGCAGATGTTTCTAAAAATACGCTCTGATAAGTACTAGCGTAAATGTTTCGCTGTTCTCGTTTGTTTGATACGAATTCGCGTCTTTCTCTGTCTTTGCAGACCTTTCCGAATCTTAATGCTATCGCTGGAATTAACGGTAGAGCCTGATTAAGGTGACTCGAGGCTTTATGCAAGGTCATGAACATATAAAGATCTTATTGGAACGCTTTTGATACGACTTTTTTTCTAGAGCATCGTAAATTGCAAGCTTCCAATAATCCTCTGAACGAGAGATAACGGAGACTTGAAAGGAGTTAGTATTTTTTTAAGTAAGAGAGGTGTGTGTAACTCCAGTTCGTTCCGTAAACACATTTCCCTCGTGTTCAAAATACACATCTTCGAGTCGCGTAACGTCTAACTTCCCCCGAATCCGAAATTGTCGGAAAATTATTTCATGAATCATTCGACACACGCGTCTGTTGGAAAGGCATTTCAACGCCCACGCGTTCTCGCACGCAGTTGTTGTGTTATATACGGGAACCTTGATTTTTATTCATATTCTGCCCGAGTGAAACACTATCTGCCAATTTTCCACGCAGCGCTAGTTTCCTGCGATTTATCCATTTTTCTCGGTACAAGATCGAAACGGAGTAGAAATCTTTATCTTCTAATAAACGAGTAATTCGATCTAGGAATAAGTCGTAGAGTGCAGCTCGCCAAGAAAACGTCGATAACGTATTGTGTCCAATGAAGCAGTGCAGTAAGTTCAAACTGTAATTCGATTTCGATTTATCACTGACATTTTTTAACGAGTTAATCGAGTCAAGTCCAGCTTGAAAATATCTCGGAGTGTTACATTCTCGTGGATCGTTCTCGTTTGTGTAATTGGAAAAACCTTAAAAGTTTTCGTGCAAAGTAACTGAAAAAAAGAAAATAAAACTATTTACAGTTTATCCACGCGAGGTAGAGATAATTCGAAAATTACTGTTTATTGTAACATGCACGAGTTTCGTAATAGCGTCACGTTCACGCGAGGGTGGCTCGTGAATTTCAGGAACGTGTTGTTCAAGTAATATTTTTTAGCCGATGCCAGATACATCCTGGTGTCTTTGACGGAATAACGGGCCAAAAAATATGCGCAGTTGATCCCAACTGCAGCAGCGACTCTAGCCAAATGCATCCGCGGACTGCGCGGACCAAGTTCAATGCCGCGGACTTTCACGAGCGAAGTCTAATAATTTCCTTTTCTTTTCCAATTGATTAGGTACGCAATTTACGTTTGTTTACGTAAAGCGTTACGCAAGAAACCATTTCATTTTCGTTGTTAGTTTTATCTCGCGTTTGTCCCCGACCCGTGTCGATAAAACGGCATGACTAACATGATAAGAAACGCAACGTAATTTCTACTTTATTCACCAATCGAAACGAAATTTGTTATTTCTCGAAGTAATTATCGACGTAATTACGATCGGCGCTTTGATGACGCTTAACGAAATTACTCCATTCTTAACGTAATCAATTGAACACGGGCTGCATGTACTTCATGACACGACGTCGGCACTTTTGCCTCTATCAATGTCTCTCGTTCGCGACTTACACGTGCTCGTATTCATCGCGTTACACGGATGGCACATGATGAATATAGGATGCTTCATAGAAGTCGAACGGAAGCAACGCTCGCTAAATGAACGAATCAAAAATAGTTACGCGGGCTTGCCATCTTTTCGCGTAATGGTAAAAATGATAATGGTAATAGAGGATGACGAGTACTGATGCAGAAGGTTGCTGACATATGATGGATCTTCTGGGTTTACCAAAAAAAAAAAAAAAAAAAAAAAAAAATGGAAAATTTGAATTACTAGAAGAAAGCTTGAGTTGTCGAATTCGTAGAAAAAAATATTAGACATTTTTGCAATTTATTAATGGCACCAATGAAAAATGGTTACGTGGTATGAGTTAATTGTTTGCATTAAGAATTTTCTGAATTACTAGGTTCTTTAACTTTCCTGGTTCGATGTTCCTTTCGTAGTTGTACATCAATTAGACCGTATCAGATGATATCTATTAAGTAGGTTACAGTGACTCAGTCACCCGCTCCTCGACATTCAGACGACTACTTCAAAGGCCCCATTAACCCTCTCGCCTCATAGTTTAGTTTTTAATACAAACCAATTCCCTTTGAAAGGTTATTATTCGAGTATGATGCATCACTTGTCACCACAAAGTTAAACAACCGTAATCAAATAATTTGTATTGAACCGTTAAGCAAATTTCTTTTGTCAGCAATTTCATTATACTGGATGGACCGACACCAAAACAACAGATAAAACTAATCGCCGGGTAACATAAAAAATTTCCAGTGCATTTAATATCGACGCTGGAATTCCCACTTTACGATTTGTATTCGTGTCTCATTACGTGAAAATACTTCCTAAAAAGAACTACGACTGACCTCAAACTCACGAACGATAACATGTATCGGCGCCACGTGGCAGATAAATACGAAAATTGGTATATCTTTAACGAGGAACCGAAGTAATTACTTTTCGCCGAACACTGATAAAACTATCGCTTGCAGAAGAAGCTTTGGTAGACAAAACAATCACGGGAATGGATTATTCGTTGATACGGCCACACCGATTGTCTGGATCGGACAAGACTTCGTACTTTAATCGACGCACGCCAAGTGTCTATAAAGTATGAATAAGCATGAACGAAGCAGAAGCGTTATCATCGAGAGCTTTGATACCTTGCTCGCGTAAAACTGCCATGTCTTCGATCGTAGTACTCAGATCATATTTCTTGATACTATTTCGTCTACTGTAAAAGAAAGCGGACTGTCGATCAGCCTCCTGCTATTAAATAAGCAAAAAGTACGGAATGAAAATTGGTAATTACATTTCGATGACTTTCATATAATTACGAAATGGAGAAATAAAAAATAATAATTCCGTTCGAATGGGAGAAAATTTTTTTGGTCACTTAACAACTATAAAGAACCCGACGAATGAATGAGTTCCTTGAAAGTCAGGTAGCGCTACTCGTTTGTATAAATTTCTGAAAAGAAAAGGCAAAGAAATTTGATTCGCTATTATGGCCAATTACATCATCGAAAGATGCCAATTTCGTAATCCAAACTGCATATTACATCCTCCACTGTCAACGTTTCTCTTCGTCGCTACACGATCGTCGACCGTGTTAATCATAGTACTCGAGCGCGAGTGTGTTCTCCATTTTCATTCGGTTCACGTTTCTTGCAGCGGTTCTGACCAATTGCAATTTTTCGTTATTGCTGCAACAATAATAACAGCGTATCTGAATTCAATCCACAGCGAGAAGTATATCTTACACCGTGATCGTTCCTTATATACATTTGATTAAGTATAATGTTGAATTAACTGTTTATCGCGCCATGAGAGGTTGCAAGACTCTGTCTTGTTTCTGCAAAATGCAACGAGTCATGTCCTTACACTCCGCTTTCGTGTTTTAACATGTTGAATGCAGTGGCCGAACAAAGATGAACATACAGTCCCATAAGTGTTCGTACCCTATATTATTCATCGGAGAAATTTTTGTAAATTAAACACAAATAAATTTTACACAATCTTATATTTGAAATGAAAAATTTATTTGGAAACAAACAGGACTGTACGAAGAGCGTCTTTCTTCCGTGTATGGAAGAAACGCAGCGTTCCTCCTTCGCGATCCTTAACGCGTCTGTGAAAAATCGCTAAATGTCGGCTCGAATTGCACGTCGACAGCGCCTTGCATCCTCCACGCGTAATTA
Organism: Hylaeus volcanicus; assembly: GCF_026283585.1. Taxonomy (NCBI): domain Eukaryota; kingdom Metazoa; phylum Arthropoda; class Insecta; order Hymenoptera; family Colletidae; genus Hylaeus; species Hylaeus volcanicus. The sequence continues at coordinate 2,570,928 of NC_071980.1, read as the reverse complement.
GCATCGCGCGATTATGATAGTAATCACGCGGCAATAACTGGCGACGTGGTTGCGTTCTCGAAATGATTGGCGCGGCGGCGCTATTCGCGATTTTCTTTCCTCGCGGTCGTTTTTCTTTCGATTTTTCCTTTCCCTCTATTACGGCTAGTCGGGTCAACAACTCACCGTCCTTCCAACGCGATTCTCATTGTCTCGACCGCGATTCTCAGCACCGCTGAAATCTGAAACGTCATACGCTCCGAGCAGTCAAATGCGTAATCGTCGCTTCAGCACCTTGGTAATCTTTTCGATTACCGTCACGTGGTGATTTATTGGCGTTCATCGGGGCAGGGGCATTGCCGTCGTGACACGTTCGTTAGCCTTGATCGTTCGCAGTGGCACTTATTGCTAGTACAATCGTACGTGTCACCGTCATGGGAGTTTCGTTATTGGGTAAGCTTCGTTTCTTTTTAACGCGCGTTAGTGGATCGTCTTGTGCGTGCAACTGAATGGTCGAGTTAAAACCTGAGAAAAGACTGATCAAACATTTTCTTCGTTTCGTTACTATGTAATTTATAATTTGCGTGAGTGGATATTGGAGACGGGGTAAAATGAAATAATAAAAACGTGTATTTGGCAACTCATTATTCAAAGCAGTCGATACGTCTTAGAAGACGCGAAGAAGATGCGACAAACGGGTTTGATGATACTCACAAATCAATCGTAGTCAAGCGCGAGGGATGATTTACGCTCGGAAAAATTTGTACTCGACGTGAGTCAAGTAAGACGTAAACAAGACACGTACTTTCTGTTCGCCGCGAATTCGTGTTTATTCAATATTTTAACTGCAGGCATTTATTTAAAATAAGTTAAGGCAGCTTCTCTGGTAAACACAAAACTCACACATTTTTCACCGTTCGTATGTTACAGATAACACTATAACGAACATAAAACGTGAACGTATCGCAAAGAAACGAAATAGCTGCACAGCCAGGCAGTGCTATGAAGAATACGCAAACCAACAATTATGGTACGTCAACATTATTGTCTATTTAATTTAAATCCCTGAGAGGGCATCAGAAAATTAAATTTTTAATTGCGGTATACACTTAGAATCTTCTTCGGGTAATTTAACGATAAATCTACCACTAGAATTATCTACAAGTAACAAATTGCCGATGCTCAAACACGATGTTCACACCGTGTCTTTCAGTGACTGGCATGACACCGCCTCAAAGATAACGTAAATAAAATGTTCAGTGTCCTCCTTTCACTTTTTTCGCTATCGGTGAATTATTGCACTTGAAGAAAGTTCGTTTTGCAATTTTATTAGGTCACCTCTGCGGAGGCCTTGTCCCGACTGCATTTATCTGGTTGTAAGACAACGCCTTTATCAATAAAACAAACGTCGTACATTTCTCGAATGACAACGAACGTTTTCCTTGCTTGCATTACGACGAGTCGGTGTTTAAACGGAGTGAGCCTTTAACGTAGAGAGGCTCGGCAGTACGTGACGGCCATTCGAGTCTCCCAAGAAGGTAGCTTAAGTCGCATGCTCCAAGAACGAAGGCTGGTTTCCACTGTCTCGAGGTTACCGTACATTTCGCGTCTGACACGAACTGTCGATCACCTTCTTTTCCCTCGAAACTGGTTCCCTAGTCACTTGCTATACTTAAACGTAATAAAGGGTAAAACGGTATGGGCCCATTATCGTAGTATCTTGTTCTCAATTTTTCAAGAGACGCCACCGGGAGACTCGAGGACTTCTTCTTGGAAGGCTGTGGCAAGTCGGACTGTACCCGATGCGCAAACAATTTCTTATTAACCCTCCTTATAAAGCGTTCTGGAATTAACGAGTTTACCTTTTAAACGATTAAAATTCCTGGCCTCCTTGGATCAGTGTTTTAACACGTTGATGACCGGTCACGAGTTAACTCGTGTTTGGACTTGCATTAGCTAGATTTCGTTTATTGATGTAACATGAAGTCGATTCCGTATAAAACTGCCCGAACAATGTGTTAAAGTCACTGTAAATATGATGTGTGCTTTGGCGCCGCAGAGATGGGGTAATCCCTTAAAAAGTCATTTCTGCACGCAGGCTAATCCTTGAGATCGAGTTGTGTCAATATCACTCGAGATTATGCCTCTACGAGTGCGATAATACTATATCCAAGTAAAAATGTCAAGGAGGCACTTCGATGCACGCCAATTTAATATCGGATCTCTTTTATTACCGCGCTAGAAAAAATGCTAGATTTCAAGGGATACTGTAATCTTGTTTGTTGAGCAGTCAATGGCCAAGCACTTCGATCTCGAGGATCAACATCGATCGACAGAGTGGATTATTGAATTCCTTAGAACCGAGATAGAGGAAAAAATTATTTTCCGTTGTAATTTCCAGAATCATTAATCACTTCCTTCTCGAGAACGGTACAGGCCTTGTTTCTCTTTCCTCGCGTAAGAAGCGGAAAGTCGACGATGCGTCCGATAAACAATTCCAGAAGGAAAACTGGTATATACCGACTTGGATTTCTCATTTGTTTTCAATTGTTCCGCGTTACGTGGGATGTTCTGACGCAATTTGTACGAACATGTCGCTGCTAGTTTAATCATTCCTCGAATTTCTTAATCACGATTTGCGCGGCGGGTATTTGAATAGATAAAAAGCCGCAATTGCGTATTGTTCCCAAGGGTAAATATTAAACGCATAATCTGATAAAGCACGTGGCACTTATCATAGAATGCGACTTTTGGACTCGAATAAGTATTCGAGTTGCATTGATCTATTTGTTTCGCATAATTGACGTCTATGCTGTTTATGGATTAAATCTCGCCACTACACGCGTAAAACAAATGTCACGATGATTATGCAACGGAGATAAATGAAAGTTTATATCTGTATTAGAACCGCAATTGCGCGTTCAATGAAATATAATATCCAATCCCAAGGCGCCACAATTATTCCTTGTTCTTCGGTCAAATCATTCAACACGAAACGTTAATTCACGAACAATAATTCTCGTAGTTGCCAGTGAATGGGTTAACATCTGTAATCAATTGTAATCGTTTCACTCTCTAGTACCTGTTACTATGCATATGCAAATGGACTGCGTTGGACGTATTGAAAATAAAGCTGATCGAATTACTTGTTTTCCTGATTAAATATATTTTTTATAATTTATGATTCATTTCTATAAGCATCTACAAGGAAACCCTGTCTCGTACGATGCACGTATTTCGATTATCGAAATCTGTGACTCATTTGTCGAGCAGCTTTGTTCCATTTCGTCCGGACAAAGTACGCAGACGATTCAATCTGTTCAATTAGCACAGTAGACGGACAGTAAAAGCAAGTTCATGTTTACGTTCACCGTATCCATCATTTTAGAAAGTTTCCTACGTATCGAGTATTTCGTTAAAGGAAAATTGGATCGCTGAAACAATATATCAAGCCAGTCTGAAAATGAAAAACATATATGTATGAGGGTATTCGTATGCTGGGTTAATGTCGATAAGTGTAGACTTAATTTCTCCGTCACCACTTGTCAACACGTATTAAGCGCTAATTACCATTTCCATCCGGTCGTTGTGGTCAAACGCGAAAGTCTTGAGAGCTATCGTCAACAACTAAAACGAATGACACACACACACATGAAATATAGCGTGTTTACGTTTATTTTACACGCCGCGCAAAGTATAATTACACGATCTATACAGAGTAAACGATTCCTTTCGCAATCGTTTCTTCGACACCTGTTATCGCGGAATTTTGGATAATAACGATCATTTTCGGTCTGGTTTTCCACTCGAACGGGACAATCGTATCGGTAACCGCGTCCAGCGAGCGTGCCTAAGTGACGTACGTGTGTCGTTTTTGCACGATACCGTTGACATGCGAAACATGTGTAAACGAGCGTATCAAAAGCCTGGCTGTCCGATAAGCGAGTTCGCGGTCGGCCAATCAGGCTTCTCTTTCCGACGCACACCCACTTGTTGTGCAAGAAACCGGTGACGATGGACGAGCAGACCTCAACGCGGAGGAGGGACGAATACAAATGAACGGTAATCGATTCGGGGTAAACAATTTAATTACGAACGTCGCGTGTTCCTCTTTTTCCTCCTCTGTTTAACTGCTATCTCATTAACGGCCGAAGTGAACGTTCGTTTATTATATTTCCCGAAGATGTATATTACACACAACTTCGCACGTGTGGACCGTGAAATTTCGTCGTGAAAAGAAAACGTCTGTCGTTCCGGTCACTTTAGGCTTGACAGAATTCGAAATTCAAAATTGAGGAGCGCACTCAATGAGAAAACAGTTCCCACGGCAGCTCTGATATCGTTTTTCGCATAGTAGTCGCCACATGTGGTCTCACGTTGTCTTGGTGTACTCTTTCGAGTTGCTGATAATGCAAATCAGCTCGTAGTATTATTTTCATCAATGAATTATTTCGTACCCGTTGTTTATCTCGTTAGTGAGTTTGCTGGTTAGTGACTTGCACAAAAATAAAATTCGAAGTCGAAGAACAGGCGTTTTAAACATGGTAGGAATAGATTAAGCATATCATACGTTAATATTACAATGTTGATATCGAATATCTCGCGAGCTAATAACCGGTTCCTCTAATGTGGAATATATCTGTCAAACTGTAAAACTGGAGCGTATCACTGATTTGAAATGTTTTCGAGCTGTTAATCTGCGTGTTTCCAAGAATTCTGTCATCGCTCTAATTTGTTCTCGTGCCTCTCACATGAAATAACGATCTTAGCGTATTGGCAAATAAATTAATAAGAAAAAGTAAGTAGGAAATCCCAAAATTAGGGTCAAAATGTTATCGATGGAGTTATTTAAGCTTATAAAGCTATCAAGATTAAAGTGGCGATTCTGCTATATCGCTGCAAAACATTCCATCCCGTTGTTTGATTTTACTATTATAGTCATCTAACATTGGTACGGTTACTATCTTAACGTCTGCTTTTTTGCGCAGTGCGCGATACGATTAATCTTGAATGTTTAAAGACGCGTACGAGACGCGTGCGAATAAGTATAAACATGTTACTTACGCAATTGATCGACTCATCTTGATCGCAAATTAAACAGATCGGATGGAACTGCGCTGTTAGCGCGATGAAAGATTCGCATGGATTATTGTCTTATTAAAGATGTAAACGCAAGTGAGGTCGGGTTGTGTAACGAGAAAAAATCACAATGCTTGTCGTATTAAGGAAATGGGGGAAGGTCGCACAGCGTTATATCTATATTAGAGGTCTTACACGAATGATTATTCGTCTACAAAAAAGTGCTCGATAGGGATCGTAAGAGATAAAGTCAAAGTCTGATAGGTGCACTCGTATTTTGTTTTCCTAGCTGTTGAACATTTCGAGTGACAACGAAATACAAGTATAGGAGACTGTTTAATTTCTGCGAGAGAGACTTCCAAAATACCCCTATCTGTAATTAGTTAACAGTTGAGTAACGTTGTCTGACCTCTCACTCGGAAGAGGAGCCGTAGAAAGGTCAAAGTCGTTAAAGCGACAATTAATCACGATCTTCATCACTGTTAATTGCTAGATTGAGTTAGCCTTCGCAATCGTTGTCATTTCATATCTGTATGTTTGCAATGAATCAGTTTACAAGAATATCTCATTCTTTTATCGCTACATTCGACGCTGTTTATTGACACGACGATTAGTCCCTAAATGCAATTCGTATTATGCGTTGTACTGATATTATTCTTTATTGAAACAGAAGTTAATTTCTATTTCGATACTGTAGGTATCAATGTTTCTTAAGTAGCTACTTTAGACGTAATGAAAACATTCATGCCTAACAATTTTATTCGAACATAAATTACTGTCACAGTCGATACAAGCTAAGTGGGATATCCAACGATACTGAAAAGATAATCGAGAGTCTGGAATAGGCGAGGACAGGCGTGTTCGCGTTCGTATTTTTAGTACCTATTTAAATTCCATTCTGTTCGCGTTTCCACCGTGCACAACCTCAACTCAATTCGGTCAAGTTGCACGCTGCGGGCGATGTCCTTCGTAAGGAAAAATGCATTCCATCCAACGAGATATCGAACGTTAACGATCGCACGACATAAAGGAGCGAAGTGATTTGAAATGCGGCGAAGTGAAAGGACTCGAAGAACATGAAGTTCCTTCCTGTTTATCTACGTGAAATGGCAACACGATGATACTCGAAAAATGAAAGGTTCACCTGCGAAGAAATGCGAAACACATGACCCAGACCGTCTCTTACGTATTTAAAAAAACCTATACTCCAATCGTGATATACCTTAACAATCCCTGCGAATTCGTCTTCGACCGTAATTCACGCTATTGTTCTTGAAGTTTCCGGTCGAAGGATTCTATGGAAATCCGTGAGCGTCGATTATTGAAAGTCAATGCGTTTGCCATTCGACGGAAAGGTCGCTATATCTAATACATACATTGCAAGAAGGTTACAGACAATTTACATTGCTAATATCAGATTTATTTCCATGGGAAGCAAGATTCGCTATTAGGAAATACAATTGCACAGACGTGATTGCATATGCGATACAACATGGCTCGTAAAAGAGAGGCCACACAAACAGAAACTTGACCCTGACACTGTAATTGTTTCTGCCTCTCTAAAAATATTTAAGAAACAGTTTGTTGCCGAGTGATCCTAACTGATTTGTTTCTTCCAGCGGGCGTGAACGGTAAGCAAGTCTCAAATGGAAAGGAAGAAATCGCCGACAACGAGGATGAGGTCGATGCCGTGCAGGAAGCAATCGGGACCCTTGGGAGATGGCAGATCTACGTCTGCCTGGCAATCTCCCTGGTCAAGTTCCCGATCGCTTGGCATCAGCTCGCGATCGTCTTCATGGCGCCGCATCAAGAGTACAACTGCACCGCGCCAGCTCGATCAGAATCGACCGACCAGTGCCTAGTCAATGTCAATGGTACTTTGGCAGAGTGCACGGAGTGGGTGTACGACAGGAGCACGTTCTCCGAGACGATAATATCGCAGGTAATTGTCTGATCTATCAGCCACCGTGTCTCTCACGGCTCCTGTCGACGCAGCGAAAATCGATTATTCGAACTTCTCGATTGATACTTGTTGATAATTCAGCCGTTCAATTACCAAGAATCGATGAACGGCTCAATTAACAATGCGATGCAAACAAAAATAATAAGTTCATTCAATTTATTCACTGGATATAATAAATGAACTGACTGGTCATGCTCGGTCAGTATCGTTTCTTAATCGTGCGTTTTATTTTTGTTAGCAAGTCATGCATTGTCAAAGTGTCTCCGGCGTTGATTTGTTTATCAGTGTAAAGTAATTACGAAGATAAAGCGTATCGGTCTTGACGCAAACATTTATTCGCATTAACGTTTCGACTAATAATTCTAGATTGTCATCAGACTTAATTTAATTGTTACAATGTTTCTGAACCTTAGTTCCCCAAATCTATCAATATAAAAATAGTTGCATGGATATGGTAAATTTTTGCAAAGTTTATCGTCGTACCTTTCGATTCTAAAATGTCAAAACGTTCCTCGCTATCAGAACACTCTTATCGCTTGTGCAAACTGTTCTAAACGAATGTTTGTTTATGATTGCATTATTTCAGTGGAACTTAGTATGCAGTCGATCGCATTACGCCAATATCCAGCAATCTATTTTGATGTTCGGCGTACTTTTGGGCAATATTATATTCGGCAATCTAGCAGATAGGTATAGACAATGTTAATTCTTTATTTATAAACGTTCGATTCTAAGAGGCAATTGTCCGACGTTGAACTTCATAGAATTGGGAACAAATTAACGTTTACGAATTTTGTTTCCGCTTCTGTAGGTATGGCAGGAAGATGCCGTTGATGGTAGCCGTAGTTCTTCAATTGGTTTCCGGTGTTGGATGCGCTGTCGTGCCCTGGTTTCCGGCACTGTTGTTAATGAAATTACTTAGCGCCTTGGCCACTGGAGGTACAATGGTCACTAGTTACGTTATCTGTAAGTAACGATTGTTTATTAACAAATATACAGTGTGTTCTCCAAACTTTAAACCGTAGTTTAAGTAATAGAAACGTGGAAACATTTTTGTACCAGCTTCAAGGTTTCGATTGGTAGTAGAGTTAATCGCTAATTTTATACGAAATATAATTAATTAAATAAATTAATTAATTCCTCCCAGGTATGGAGATCGTTGGTACAAAATGGCGCGCGGCCATCACGGTACTTTACCAAATTCCATTCAGCCTGGGCCACATGTCGCTGGCCGGACTTGCATTTTTCTTCCGTCATTGGCAACACCTGCAAATCGCGATCACTCTTCCTTCCGTCATTCTTCTGGGTTACTGGTGGATCGTACCTGAATCACCAAGATGGCTGCTAGCTTTCGGGAAGCAACGGGCGGCTTGCACGGTTCTGCAAAAGGCTGCCAATATAAATAAGATAAAAAATAAGGACATTCCAGAGTTGGTCAGGCAGCACTGTTTGCATCAAGTAAGAATTTTCATGAAATCAATAAAATTTTGAAGAATCTCGTAAAGCTAGGACGACGAGCATCGTCCTTAACGATCGACGTATCTTTCCACAGAACTCCAGGCGATCAGAATCGGACAACAAAGCATCGTTCCTCGATCTGCTCCGCACACCAAATATGAGGATCAAATCCTTGTCGATTTTCTTTAATTGGATCGTCTGCGGCATGGGACTTTTCGGAATGTCGCAGTACATAGGACAAGTCGGCGGCGATATTTTCGTAAATTTCACTGTCTCTGGCGTGATACAGATACCTGGAAACTTCGTCGCCTGGTGGTCGATGAATCGATTGGGCAGAAAGATTACGTTGATCGCCAGCAACTCGATCACCGGGGTCGCTGCTCTACTACTTATTGTGATTTCAGACAGTGAGTAGATTTCATTAATTCAGAAGCTACGAAGATTCTATCGATCGAGAATCGTTGATACGGACGAGTTGTTTGTAACCGTTCTCCTTGTTTCCAGATATGGCGTGGCTTCGATTGGTTCTAGTCTGTTTTGGCATCGTTGGCATGTCAGTCTCCTTCACGACGGTTTACCTGTTTTCTGGTGAATTGTTCCCCACGGTTGTTAGGAATATTGGCGTGGGCACCAGCAGCATGTGCGCGAGAATAGGCTCCATCACGGCGCCGTTTGTGGTGTCTCTGGTAAATTGGAAAACGACTCATGAAAATTGAATTCGACATTTAACACGTACTTTTCTATGTCTATACAAGTGTATTTATTAATTGTCAAATGAACATAGATGAACTTGTGGTACCCAAGAATTATACGAAAGGGGTACAAATAACGAGGTTTTCAAAAGTACCTGAATACTTTTTAGTTTTAGACACGTGCTACATAATTCTCAGCACTTTTCCTTAACGTTTCAATGTTTTATCGCAGGGTCAAGTACAAGCGTGGCTGCCGCCGGCGTTTTTTGGAATCCTGCCACTCATCGGCGCCGCTCTGTGTCTTTTGTTGCCAGAAACTGTTGGATGCACGCTTCCGGAGACTCTTCAAGACGGCGAAGACTTTGGAAAGTAAGCGAAGCGCTCGAAATTTTTGCAATAATTCAACTCTTGATAACCGTAGTAAACAATTTCACGTGTCCGATTCTCGTCATTCATCTTCATTTTTATCGTCGCGTAGCGGTCTGAAGACAAGCGCAATTTATTGAGAATTAAATTTAAATTCGAGTCTACTAAAACGGTTACATAAATATTTATTTTGAGAACGTCAAGTATCGCTTATAAATCGTATATTTGCTCCATTGATATTTTTATCATTTTCATTTATTTTTCAGAAAATTGTTAATATACGCGATTTGTAACTTGTTCGTTGCAGGAAGCCACGCAAGATAAAGAAGAATCCGAAGGACGTCGAAGCGGAGGCGGCGCTTTGAACGAAAACTGCACCAAACGCGAAAGAGTGCTTGGTAAAAGTTTGAGAACGGAGAAAGATGACGGAAAAATGTTGAAATTGAGAACATCGATTTTCCTAGATTAATTAGATGTACATATAAGTAATACTGAGATCATTCCGCGTTCTTATTTATTGCATTACATCCTCAATTTTATTGATATTAGTAGAATCGTTGTTTCTCTTCATACACGTGAAACGTTTCTTTACAGAATATCAATTTCATATTCAAACGAATTTTTTGTACATTCGTGCCCAACGAATTCAATCGACAGATTTACGCACGATTGTGAAATCAGGTAGGAATACTGTCAGAAATTTCGACTCGCTCAGAAAATATTCTTGACATCGACCTTATGCGAAGAATTGAAGAAAAAATGTTACCTACTGCCAAATAACAGTTTTAAGGGAAGCGCCTTGTACCATTTGTATGCGAATGCATAAATAGATCTTATATTTTATAACATGGAAATTTTATTCACCTTCCATTACTTTCGTCTATTTTTTAAATTAAATAACTTTTCTCGACTACATATTTTTAAGTCAGTTATAAATACGAAAACTTGATTTGCTCAGAGAGGTACTAAAATTATTGCTAAAAACAGATGTTATCCGCTTGATTTTTTGTACACAAATTAATTCCAGGAAATAATCCCACTGGCAATAATGACATCGAGTAATTCCGTGATTGTGTACATTGCATCCGATAATCGTTGCATAATGAAGTGAAAAGTAATAGTACCTGGAACTGACAATGGTTGTGTAACATTGTACTATGCACAGGACAATGATGGATATGCCAACGTAAAATGCAAATTCTGCGCGAATTTTTTTTAGCGATATATCGGAGCAAATGACCAAAGAGTACAAGTACAAGTACAAGAGTACAAGAGTATTTGTCCGTTTTACGTTTCCTTACGAAAATCTAAGTTTTCGAAACAACGAAAGAGATATTATTACGAATGATCTGTTGGGAATAAGTATAGCTTACACTTCTTGTAGAAATAATATTACAGAGCTCCGATAACGTCTGCGGCTACTCTCCTCCAAAATTCAGGGTCAGCCTCGCTTTTTTATACACCGTTAACGAAGAGAACTTTGTTTTTACTTCTTTTGTGGTTGAAACTGGTAGTAAATACGAGTGTGCTGAACCTGTTCTGGTTCTTTCAACAACGAGACCATATAAGACATAGAAATCAGTTCTGTTTTATACTTGATTCGATTGCCTTGATTTTAAGGAGAAACCCTTCTTATGTTCAACTACATTCTATTCCATAAAAGCGGCTGATATTGAACTTGTTAAACAGTGAACGCGAACACGGTTAAAAATAGATAAGTAATCGATTCGAAACATTCTGTTAAAAAGAATTTAAGTACTGTTTTTTATTCAGTGTAACTTATTAGTATTAGAATTTTTCTAGTAATAATTCTTCTTAGTATTTCTTCGTGATATTAATGTCGAATCGTAGATGTATATAAATTTTTATCGCGATCGCGAACCTTATGAATAAATCACGCATTCATTTACCATAGATCGTTGCGTGTGTAGAGTGTTATGCATCAAACGAGCTATTGAATGCATTTCCGTTTGCCGGATGCGACTGTTTAAACCATAAAGAATCTGGTGACGTTCGATTCGACGGTTCTGACTTTTTACGGAAACACAACAAAACGCGGATACAATAATTAACGGAAATTGCAATGATCGTGTAAACAGTGTTTTACGTAACATCGTTCTCCGTGCGGGTACAAAATTGTGTTTCACTTGGAATACTGTATATTGTATGAGAAAAATGTTTTTTATCAATTGTTATTTAAATATTCACGCGTTGAAACGCAAATTGATCTGAAATTTGTTAAATTATACTTATTCTACAATCAACCTAAAGTTTCTACAACGTTCAACAAGTTTAAAAATTAAATTATTTATCAGTGTGTGGGCATTTCTCATTTTTTTCTAAAAATGGTAATGATTCTGTGTGTTGTTTTAATCAATGTTATAACTGCATATTAAGGGTGAATTCGAGAAAGGAACATCTATTTTTAGCATCCATTTTCATCGAGCCGGTGTAGAGCCGTTCGGAGAGTCCACCGTATATAAAGTACTATACCATCGCGAACTATAGCGGCATTCTGTCGTGGACAGTTCCAGCAGAAGGCCAATTCGTTCTTCGGGAACGAGGAGTAGCGAGTACTGTGCGTCCAGGTCACGTTAATATTAAGTAAGCCTCAGTTCTCGATTTCTTCTCAATTATCGCAGTGTTGCTTCGCGGAGAACACGCCGAAAGAAGTTAAAAAAGAGGTGAGTGAACTTAATTAAATTATGCACCATTCAAAAGTAAAATTACAGCACAGTGCTGTGGGTGCCAGTACCGAAAGTGAATTAATCATTACATTGATCTAATTAATGGGGGGCTAAAAATATTGAGTAGGAAGTGGTTTAAACAGTCGATTAAAATTGTTTATGGCAACAAGTTGGCAACAAGTTGGCAACAAGTTGGCTAGTTTCTCGAGAGTTTGATGGGTACTTCGGACTCTTACCATCGAATTTAAGAAACGGATACAGTTATGCCCTCGGGGCATCGAGCCAAAAATCTTTCTCAACACTTTGAAAGTACCGATGGTAGTTTAAATGGAGTCCCACTTACTAAGTTTGTTATAAAGACTTCTATAAAACATTTTATTTTACTGGTGACCACGTCTCCAGTATTTTAGAACAAAAACGATTGTGCTACCCACGGTTAAAATTCTGGAGTCGTACTCCTGTCATTGGTAAGACATTTTTTTTAAAATTCGTTTAGACGAAGCTAGCCAAATATACGTTTTACTCGAGCGTCAGTTATTTATAAAGCCATCAGAGTCGATCGTTGTGTAATAGTACTACAATAGCAATTATTAGAATACTCGATCCGAAACTATCTGAAAATCGTTACAATAATCTACGAAAGGGAAAGCACGGAACATTCGAATTACAAAATATTTCTTTAACATTCGTGCATTTTCTTTTTGCAGCCATGCAGCGCCTTTTCTTGATCGCGTTTCTCGCAGTTGCGAGTGGCCAGCAGTTCGAAACCCTTTACACGTGGGACTTCGTTGATTTTAATTTTCCAAACGACAGCCTTCGGGAGACATTAATATCCAGCGGTGATTACGTCCCGGAGAATAATATGCCCCTCGGCTTGCACTTGTGGGAAGACAAAATATTTATCACCGTACCGCGATGGAAGAACGGCGTGGTGTCGAATTTGAATTATTTTTCGAAGGACGATAAATCGAGTATGCCACTTTCGAATTCTTATCGTGAACTGTCCTGCTCTAGCATATTATACTACGTTTACTAATGATCCTCTCCCACGCAGAATCTCCGAAATTGAATCCGTACCCTAATTGGGAATTAAACGACATACAAAATCCTGATGCTATCGTAAGCATTTTCCGCGTTCGGGCGGACGCTTGCGGTCGACTTTGGGGAGTCGATACAGGTATCGACGATATTTTAGGGAACACCACTGTAGTGCAACCCGTAAGGATCTTTGTGTTCGATTTAAAGACAGACAAGGTAACGTAAACAAACATTTGCGTCTATGATATATTTGCCTTGGACATTTGGATTTGAAATTAATAATTGAAATATATGTATCTTCCCAATAATACTAGGTACTTCGAACTTACACTTTGAAAGACTCGGATCAAACGCCGAACTCCTTCTTCGCTGACCTGGTCGTCGATGTTGACGAAAATAATTGCGATGACGCGTACCTTTACACTTCCGATTTGGGTGGATACGGAATGGTGGTTTACAGTTGGGCTAAGAACGATTCTTGGCGAATTTCGCATAACTTCTTCCACTTCGATCCTGTCAATGGTGAGAATTTTCAATCGAAATATCTACGTTAATATAACTCAAAAGGTTAATATAACGCTTGAGCAAGCTTTTCTGCGAGCACTACCCGAATAATGAATTTCTAGGTAATTTCAACATCAGCGGTTTCAATTTCCAATGGACCGACGGAGTGTTCGGAATGTCCTTGTCACCGCCGCAAAAAGACGGATACAAGACCTTGTATTTCCACGCCATGTCCGGTATCATGGAGTTTTCCGTGTCCACGGAGGTCTTGCAGGATAACACGTTAGCCAAATCTGGAGTTTATCAAGCGTTCCATATCGAGGGGAATAAAGGTCCAAACACGCAAGGGCCTTCGTCTCTGATGGACCAGAAGTGCGGTATCAATTATTTCACTCAGGTTCACAGAAATGGAATTGCTTGTTGGGACACTAGCGTAAAATTGACTCCGGACACTTTTGGTGAGCATAGAATTTTTTTCAAAATTAATTATGGAGAGTCTTACCTCTCGTTGCAATTGCGTTTATCATCCCACTTATCGGATCTTCCATCTAGAAATATTTATGACGTCTGTTTGGAGAACTCCTCCGATTATTTCATATCATATTGATTGATTACGTATTGTGTAACGCGATTCTAAGAAATCCTGCAAACAAAATGTCAAAACGTTTACGTTTGTTAATTTTTTTTTCCAGTACTCGTCGCGCAGGATAACACGACTATGGTCTTCCCCAACGACTTGTCCATCGACGCATCCAACAATATGTTGTACGTGTTGTCTGATAATTTGCCGACATTTTTGTTCTCCCGTTTCGACGCGGAGAAACGTAATTTCTTCCTTACAGCGGCCAGTCTCGATAAATTGACGCCTCTCTGCAAAAAGCAAAATTCTTAACAACCTACCGTTTCAATTATTATTTTACTTTTAACGATACTCACTCTCTAAAGTCTGTATCAATTCCGTCCTGACTTAAAATATACTTTGTGCTACAAAAAATACTTCCATCTTCCTTCTTCTAGGTTTCGTTTACCTTATGTTAGCGTTGCTTTTGACAAATTTGTTAACTGTATAGGTTTTACAATCGGTGGATCATTTAAAAATAACAGTATTATCAGGTTCCTCTATGACTACTTTTATTTATACATGGCGATTATACAAAAGAACCGTTGCACGCAAACCGAGTATAATATATTCACCGTAACTAACGTTGATTTTAACCGTGTTACAATAAAGCTAAAATTTCTTTTATTTCCACGCCAAGCTCAGTCATTTACGTGGCACCCCTTTACCTTGTCGTACAATTTATTTCGTATTTACAAGTACATTTGAATTAACGCTTTACGTGTAGAGAATTGTTTATCGCGCAAGGATGGCCTGTCTCTCGTCGACTGAATATATTTCGTGGAAAACAGAACTCGTTAATTACAATGCAATCTTGATATGATAAGGTATGAATGTCGTAATGGAAAGAAAGATTATTCACGTTTGTAAATAAAATCGCTTTTGGATGGTTTGGTCCCGATTACACAATTCTCGCGAACAAATTGTAAAAAAATGTAACCAAGTATATATCTTCGGGTATTTATCGATCACAGGATGTTGCACGTTTTCGACTGAAATCAACGTAAAGCGAAATTTAACAAGTTGAGCCTGAAGAGGCTTCGTGAAAGCAGGAATTATCTTACCTTGGATTTATGATTCACGGTACCAGTCGTCTTCGTGCCGTTCTCCACTTGTTGCCGTTTCGTCTTGAACATCTTCGACATTTTTCCTGGCGATTGAATTATAAATTATCATTATGTTCTACAGCTGTTTGTTTAGTTTTCATTTTCTCACCAGTTCTCGGCGCCGGTGACTGCACAACGTCAGCGTCGTCCTGCGTATTGTCATTCATTTTTTCCTCTTCTATGATCATCTCCTTGTCATTCTGCTTGTCGATTTCTATCGTCTCCTCGGTGTTCACTCTCGAGCTGGTCGACCTAGAACTTCCGGTTTTCGTAGAGGACTTTCTTGAACTTGATTCGCGTTTCTGCGTTGACTCGATGCCATCGGTCGTTTCTACGGTTTTAGCTTCGATTTCTTGTTTCGTCGCATTTGCATCGACATTTTCGTCTTCCTGTTCCATCGATGACGATCTCTCCGTAGACGAATTGTTCCCACTTCCGGGCTTTAATCTCGGTGGCTTTGGCGGGGGCGTGGAGCCGGAATTAGACGCCTGTTTCTCTGGACTCGCCTCTTTCTTGACATTTTCGGTCGATTCCATTTCTTTCTCCATCGATTTCGATGTATCTTTGTTCTCGTCCTTGTTTTCTTTAGTCTCTGCTGTATTCTTCTCTTGTTCCATTCGTCGAGTACTTTCCTCATTATTTTTCGCTACTTCCTCCTTTGTTTCGTTGTTGTTTTCGTTCGTGCCTTCTTCGCTATTCATACTTTCGGACTTTTTTATCTTTTCGACGTTGTTCTCTGCATCCACTTCCATTTTCGGCGTTTCGTTGTCATTTTCTGTTTCCTGTTTCTGCGCTTCGGACTCTCGAGACTCTTCCGGCATTTCCTTCGACGAAACTTCCGCCATTTTCTTTCGCGTGGCTTCTGGAGTCATTTTGGGACCATCGACTTTCTCGGCATTGTTAATCAAATCGATATCACCGTTCATCACGTGTTCTCGATTTTCTTTTGCATCCTCTTGGACTCTTTCCAAGGTTGTTTCTATCGTCGCCGAAGCGATCGACGTTTCTTCAGCGATCTTTTCACCGTTCAATTGCTCCTTGATTGGCTCGTTCATCTTCTCGTCGTGGACTTTACTTTGCAGCCTACTCACAGGAATTTTTAAGGGTGGCAGGGAATTTCTCTTGTGGATATGCTCCTGTAATACAATAAAATAATAAGACGGCACAAAAGTGATAATTTCTAAAGCGTAATTAATTTTTAATTACCGTTAGAGCAGCGTCCATATCTCGCTGCGTCGAATTATTCGTTTCGCGTCTCTGAGCGACCAAAATTGTATGGCAGCCTCCACAAGCGACCTTGAATTTAAAAATAACACATTTAAAAAATATATTCCATACAGTTTACGGAAGATTCATGGTGAATTGTGTAATTACGTTCGAGACAATGAGTTCCTTGTATCTCGGAGCGAAAGTTAATTCGTGAACGTTGTTCTCGTTTTCCTCCAAGCCCAATTTTCCGTGTCTTCCATCGCCACACGTGAAAAGTTTCCCAGATTCTGTTACGGAAACGTGATGTTACAAACAAGAAACATAACATAACCTTTTTGAAACACTTTACGAAACATTTCTTTTCGCAATACTGATTCGATTACCAGTGACAATGGCGGTGTGGCTCTCTCCGCAGGCGACTCGAGTAATCGTTTCATCCTGCAGCGCGCCACGTGGAAGAAGTTTTGGTGTATAAAGCTCCGTGACAGTCGCACCAAGTCCAAGCTGACCGTTCGAGTTATTTCCAGTGCAGTACACGTTTCCATTCCCTGAAAATCACGATAACAATATCGTCAATTATCCAACAAATAAGTAGCGCTAATTTTAGCAAGATTAAACATCGAATACCAGCTAAAACGATAGTATGATGGCCACCGCATGCCACGTACGCAGCGGGACAAGGTAATTGCATCTGTTTCGGCGCGACCTGGGTAGAAAATTTCGCATCGATTCCCAATTTTCCACTTTCCGACTCGCCGCAGACGTAAACCAGGCCGCTTTCTGAAAAATACAATTCAGGGTTCGGAAGTTGTTACACGGTGACACATTTTTCTTTCAGAAGAAGAGATTAAAGTCGACCTTGTTGCTAGATGTGAGGCTCGTTAGTATCAGAAAGGGTATAAAAATATCGATAACAGTATCATTAATTAGTGAATCACCTGTCAGAAAAGCAGAATGGTAATAACCAGCGCTGATTTGCTTGACAGGTTCGGGAATGTGTACTTTCGTCGGTTTGTTCACCAAACCTGACACATCGGGAAGTCCCAATTGGCCCTCGAGGTTGCTACCCCACGCGAAGACTCCGCCGTCGTCGGTTAGGGCAAGCGAATGATAAGAACCAGCTGCCACTTGAACTATTTTTGCTCCAGCTAATCCCGAATCGTACACCAACACGGGAGAGCTGGCGTAATCGCCTATCGCGGAAGTTCCTCGACCGAGCTGTCCTTCTTGGTCGCTGCCGCAGGTGTAAATCTTCTGTGCGCCTGAAACGCCGTTATTAGTTACACCTAACTTTCGTGAATTTCGATGAAAACAGAGGGAACTACATTTTATTGTAATTACTGTTGATCTACGGCGAGATAAACCTTTGAAAAGAGCTCTGAAATTAGGGGGTCGTTAAAGCAATTAATATCTGAAAATGAGGAGGTCACGAAAAAAAGTGTAGTATAGAGCGTTACGAGTGATGGATAGAAATCTGTGCGGTGAAAAATGTGGTCGGTGCATGCTTCGTTGCTTAAAACGCAACTGATGATTTTCCATCTTAAAGAACAGCCGTATCTGACGTGGAATCTTATCGAAAGGTTTATGTGTACATTATCGTAGCCAGTCAAGGTGCACCTCTATAAATGCAGGCAAATACGTAGATTGAAATTTGAATAGATAAAGCAAAGATCTATTATGAAGATGTTCAAAATGTACCGAAATCAGAAAATTCGAACCGCAAAGACTTAATTTTAATAAAATGATGAAAGAGCACAAGACAATTACCCACAGCGAGAGGAAGAAGGTGTTGGATAATTTCTCGAGCATAATGGCTGCTTTGTGTACGCGGAGAAAAGATTCGCTGCGAGGGTATTTTTATATCGAAAGTTGAATGACTGACGTGATAGATGTGTTTGCAACATGCAACGTCATGCATGTAATTACACAAAGTTGTCGTACGTTCGAAACGTTCGGTTCCTGTGATACGGACACAAACAAAGCGCGTCTTACCTGTACAAATCAGAGTGTGTGCTCGACCACACGCGACGTGTGTGACCTTTTGCGGCTTCAGACCTGGAAATGATGAGAATTGCAAATTCAAACGATCCGATTGATGTTACTTTAATGACACGCATAGTTTCAAATACGGAATTTTAACCCTTCGCTGTCCTACGTCGAGTGAGAACTGTACCGAAACCAGAAACTGTGGACTGCAAAGGGTTAAACAAAGATATTCAAGAGCCTCGATATATGTGCGAGTAACAGAACTCCTTATTCCTCCAAAGACTACTAATCATTCGTTCTTCCTACGGGACACCAATGTCAACCTCTCGAGGGTTAAATATGCGTGACGAAAGAAGTACGAACTTTTCACGCAAGATGGTTTGCTAATGTGATTCTTATGACCAAGACCCAGTTGACCCCAATCGTTGCTTCCGAAGACGAATAGCCTGCCAGTCTCTGAAAGCAGATAAGTACAAGCTATTAGCGCACTTCTATCGATCCTAAATCAGTTTGTTCTGGTTTCAGGAAAGCATCGTGAATATTCAATTTTTTAATGAATTTTTGAATGAAATAATGTTGATAGCTCTCGTCGCCGCAGCTCAATATGCCTCGAGGCTGGCACGATTAAGAAGAGATTCCTGGATAAGCCGAGCATGGCCGTTTGTTTTTTCTCCCGTGTTACAGAGCCGCTAAAAACTTGGGTAACGTGTGGCGATAAATTACAGTATTTCGTCCACGGAGAAAGTTCACGTGTCCAGATAATCCCGCGATTAAACGAAACTGTTGATAATAACAGTATGTCGGTTCTAGTCGTATAGGTATGTTACGTGCACGAGCATTGCGTGGCCATATCGATTCGCTGGACAGTGGCTATCCCTGTATAAGCACGGCTCGACTGTAACTTATTCGCCAAGCATGCTACAGAAGCTGCAAATCATGTGGGTTTCGATCCTCGCCGTTTTGCGCAGAAACTGATGAATCGACGTTTCACCTCGTGAAATACTTATGGAGACTCGCAGCCGACGACTTGTCACTGGTGATTCACTTGGAACCGATGTTAGAATTTATTTAGACTCGAGTTTAGAGAAAGGGTGGCTTTAGAATTGTTCACAGGTATACTTTATAATTTACTTGTTATACAGAAAGACGATACTTTGGAGTTGTATTATATAAAGTATTAAAAAAAATTGTTATTTTCTTTATCAATGTTTCCATACTCGTAATTATGTCTTATCCTTGGTGTGTTATCCTTAGTGTCCATAAATCATGATACTATCGTGACGCAAGTAAAGTATGTGTTCGAAGCCGGCTGGCATGCAAGAGGTTAAAATGAGTCTGTAAACACTTTACCGGGATAAAAATAAGCCGAAAAAATGAGGAAAAATATTTTCAGTAAGCTGTTTCCTCGGAGCAAACGTGCTATTTTTAACGATAGCTCTAACTAATATTATTTCTTAACGAACAAACAACCGCGGCAAGTTCACGTGGTAATATTCCAAACGTTTAACAAAGGTACGAACATGGTCATGTGCAACTTTCATATCACTAAAACGGTTTCATTCACGTGTTTATCTATCGATTTCCTTTAAAATCAAGATAAGTTCTCGAAATCGATAAGTTAACGCGTGCGACATCCGCTATGCACACGACATATTCTAGGAAAGTTGTCGCAGGTACATGTAATTTCGTTTCATAGTAAAAGAAATTGAGTCAGTTCGTCCAGTTTAAGAACGTGGGAAAGCTGGTAGCTATACATAGCATTGAAGTAGAGAAACTAACGCTCTAATGTGGGTATGACAGAAGGTGATCAGAATAGTCGACTTTATAGCATCGATTGGATTATAATACTTAGGTGTTTGATCTGTGACACAACCCCTACATTTCTTAAAGACTCGATAGTTCGATTTCAAGTAACTTTAAAATAAAGACAAATTAATGTTTCGATATTTAATTAACTCACGGCAAATGACAGCAGAATGTTCGTCGCCACACGTGATGGACACCACAGGATCTTTTCGAATGAAAAAGTGCGATGCGACGTTGTCCGCAAAACGGCTGCGTCCAATCGTAAATACCGCGCCCGTTTCTGCAAATTAATTAAAAATGTTGGCACGATTGATCAACTGATAATATTAAATTATGATACGTAATAATTCTATTTTAGTGCTCCTCTACTGCCCTCTTATTTCTGGGTCACATCTTTGAGCAGAGATCGTGCTTTAGCCATTTCATTTTTCCTGTAATAATAACAAGGTTCCTTACTTGCAATTACCTCTTACAATAGGTACACACTATTACTTTATCTTTCCCAAATTTGATGTCGCGTGCAACAGCCATCTGACAATTGGCAATACTCGTTAATGGAAGCTCGGACGCGCTAAATCTCCAATGATTTATTCAAGGAGGTTAACGTGATAAGGCGATATCAGTCGCGGAATCGTTCTTTTCTTTCGCGTCTGGCACGAAATGCCCGTCGGGCGTAAAAATCGTGCGCCTCGGTGAAACCGAGACGAATTTTCCAAACGTTTGAATCGTAAGCTCGACCGAAAAATTCCTCGCGAGAAGAACAAAAACTTGGTCGAGTGCTTATTTAAAATGCAAATATCGAACGTCCGCGCGTGAGTCTTTTAATCAGATCCAAGATTAAGGTACCTTTAGCCGTATCTAGAGAGGCAAACGTGCACGACAACCTAGCATTATTGTTCTTTCCTTTTTAATCGAGTCTGGACACTTTTCTTAGAGCGGTCGAAATCCAATTCGTTCTTAAATTTATAAGAACAGCATTCGATAGACGTTGAATTATTCCTAATGAAACTTCAAGCTAGAGGTACCTTCTATTACTTGAAGCTAGATACCCTTTTTTCTTTTTATTCTTGAATCGATCTATATTTAACTTCCAAGAAGTTTTTCACCTTTGCCGCCTCCGAATAAAAGAAAGGGTAAGGATATAGTGTTTTCGATCCGTTCTTTATTTAAACGAATCCCATTGTCTAGATGGTGTCTATGTTTGTGCAGGGTGGGACAAGTGTAATAAAAGTAACAGTTGTCGAAGAAAAAGTGTTATGTTTCGTTGGCTATCACATGTATCAGTTAAAGGTTGCAATCACGGCTATACATTCCCGAAGCGAATGAATGTTTAAGGTCGACCTCGGTGATCGTGACTGTTAGAAATGAAGAGGGTCGGATGACTGTGTTTGTCGCGAAAGAACAAGGGGTTGGTAATCTGCTTGACCGTCGAAATTATCGCGCCACCATTCTGGGTGGGCTAAGTCGTTAAACCACTCACGATAATTTCATCCGAAGGTTAATGATGCGGCTGCTGGTGTAAATCCTTCGAAGAACGTTTATGTTCTTCTTATCAAAAGTTCAAATGGCGTTCCTTTGCATAATGCATCGCGCATTCGTCTTTCGCGTAGAATGTGTTCTTCGGTTGCGTTGACTTTAATTGCCGGTTATGGTATCAGGGATTCTGCATCTGAGCTTCGGTCAATTTTAACGGGAGTTGAAAGATGAACGCGTTGAACTTCATTTGGGGTTAGGGGGGTTTGCGATGTTACATACGATATAAGTAAGTTGGCGTAAGTTGCATAAAGTGAATAATACGTACAACATCTCGCTTGGCGTTTCTTTAACGAGAAAAGTGCATATAACAAACATCACTGCAAATTGAATTCTGAAACTTTTATGTTCAGCACCGATTTCTCGTAAAATCGATAGCAACCAAGATATCGACCTGGACTCTGCTCTTTGACATCCTACAAGGGTAAGCAGCATCAGAACTTTATTTATTTATACTGCAGAAAATAAAATAGAAAATGTTGAATAAGTTTTCCATCGAAACAATATTTACTCGATATAAATTGTTTTCTTCGATATATAAAAATATGAAAAGTATCTATGTCACTTTCAAAAATATTTTTAGTTTAAAGATACAAACGAACATAACCCAATAGAAAACGTAAATAGAGAACGTTACTACCGCGTTGTAAAACTCGTCCTTATTTTGAGAGCGACATGCGAGATGGCGAATTCGCTGTGCCGATATCATCGATGCGCTCATTTTCTACCTGCTGGAACTGCGTCAGGTCGTTAACCCGAGAAACTATGGTTTAGTAGTCGCGAAAGCCGATTAAAATGTATACGCCCGTGCATCGAATCAATTCCAATATTTAATTCACCATCGCGGAAGTAGATTAGCATATTTGCAAGAAGCGTGCTATCTCAAAACAAGGTCATTATTAATGGAAGACAGTAATCTCCTATCGTAACGTTAATACGGATTTCTTTTGTTTGAGATATTTATTCTAAGATTCTATCTCCCGTATTTCAGATCCCTCTTCGACTCGTTTAAGCATGAAATGCGACCTTCTGCTGGAGACATTCGAAAAGAACAGACAGTGACATGGGAAAGCTCGCGAACGTGCTTTTTATTACTAAAAGAAATATAAAGATTACTTTTGTACTCTTTCTTCCTTCTTCTTTTATGCCTGGTGTTCCTTAATATTAACATTACAATAGCATTTGTTTAAAAACAAAAAATATATATATATATATGTAAATGTAAGCACATTATTTCCTTTTGTAATTTTATCCAACCACTTTTCCTTAGAATGTAACTGAATCAGCTATTTTACTTCAAATAGGTGCACTTTTCCAGCCTGTCGTGCCTAACAACAATTTCCTCCGTATGCACATCGCAGCCCACATTTCCGTAAAAGTACCAGAGAGGAATATAATTACAGATATTTCTCCCAACGTTTGCATAACGTTTACGCATAACGGTTTCGTGTTGCTTTATACAGTAATGCAATATCAACGCGTACACGATCTGCTTCATTTTGATGTTTCGAGTAACGCAGAAATTATACGAGGTGCGAACAACTTATTCGTAACGCCTTTGTATATTGCGGATATGATCGGAAGGGAAATTAAAATTAAAATACACGCGTAATACGAAAAAATAATGAAAATTAATATCGAATGTAATTCCAGAAGGGAATTTTATTCGCGGTATAAAATTATAATATCTTTGTACACTCGGTTATTTATCGTACGGTTAGAAAGTTAATAAATCGAGGGTCACAAAAGTAATCACGAGATAGTTTGTGTTTTGTACGATATAATGAAGTTCGTGTACTGAATAGAGAGTGAGAAAGGGTGTAAACGTCGCTGAGTTGCAGCAGTTATGAATCAATCGTTCGTTGGACGTCTAATTAATTATACTCCTAAGTTCTGAGATGCATTTAGGTCGGATTGTGCATTATGTGCGTTGACTGTTTATAGGCGTTTGTCTCGTGTGCTTAAGACGTATCACCACGGAATATCCATACATGACACGTGATAGATCTTCGTATATTAACACCGAAAGGGCAAATGCTTTGCACTCGCACGAAATTGCGCTGATACGCACGATCGTGTAGCTTCCTACCTGCGTAATTTCCAAAGTGTTCGAGTGGCAAGTAGTCAAGTGATCTAGTCAGTGGTGTGATTCACAGCTAGATGAAAATTATAGATTCGTCGAATAAAAATTACAATCCAAACAACAGCAACGTAGAAAAAATTAAATACCGCTCCAACAACCATATCCCTAATCAAACGCTATACCATGCCCCGATTCCTTCTCTAGAATACGACAAAAACTCTGCCCATCCACAACTTGTTTGTCTCCACGTTCGCGTCCTTTACTAACGCAAACTTTTCAAACTGCATCGCGTATACGCGTCGCTTCGACGCCGGCTGTCGCCTTATCGCAAACGTAGCTATTGAGAAAATTGTCCGCAGTAATAGAATTGCCGTTAGACAGGTGCTAGAAAGTCGAAAAGCGTGCGTGAACTCGTGCTAGATGCATGCGTTTCAGCGGAACGATTTACCGGGTATAGTGTCCAGGTCCGACAAGCCCATGCTTACACCTTGCGCCGCGAAACTTGCAGCCGACTGACTGCCGGTCAGGCATGGCTATCATCGGTGGCAACTTAAACTGAACGTTGCTTGGCAACTGGAAATCAATTTCCAATGGCAACCACGGCGAACGTTGTGTCCCTACGATAAGAATGGGAGCGATCGTTCGTCGCGGGCGCGTTGTCGCGTGAAAATTAAAAACAATGCAGCCGTCGCGTCGGTTTGGCGCGTTTCTTCGCGTGCGACGATTTCCGGGTTGTCATATAATATTTAACGTCTCGTTGCGTCGGGTGGGATCCGTGATATTCAACTGTAAATAATGCATACTTAGTGGGGGGACAGAAGTTGAGGAAATCGCTAGAGACATTTTATTTTGATTGTCACCCTTAAGGAGGTACATTATCATTTTGGGTTGAAAAATAGATGTTTCTAATTTTTAATTTTAATCTACTTTTTTTAAGATAAGTTAGACTTTGTTAAATATATTGGTATGTTTCAGAAGAGTACTATTTACTTCTCTCTCCCGTTACTTTTCCTTCATTTTTTCAATTTACATTATGTAAAACACGTAACAAGATTAATAAGGGTGAAACAGAAAATAATTACAGAGTGCAATGTTCAATAAAGTATTTTAAGCAAGTTACAGGAGTTACTGTTCACGTATAAAGACTACATTTCTAGGGCGAAAATGTGTAAAGTAATAAATGTGAAATATTCTTCAGACATTTCTGTATTCACACGTGAACGTATTATATTATATTACTGGGTTATAAATAATATAACAAATATTTAAATAATCTTCATCCAAATAGCCATCTAGCGTTGAAAGGACCGAATTAATTTTCGGAATTTGATCAGCGCCTCTATTGAGTAAACGCTCAAGTTTGTCATCGTTAGTTCCTTTTTTAAATGCTAGATGTCGCTGTTTTTACCGACTTGTTGGTAACTTACCATAATGTCGATAGGTTACCATAATGTCGATAAGTTACCATAATGTCGATAAGTTACCAACAAGTCGGTAAAAACAATGACTATGAGGACAAACTTGAGCGTTTACCCGATAGAGGCGCTGCTCAAACTTCGAAAATTAGTTCGGGCCCTCCAACGCTAGATGGCTATCAGGTTGAATGAAAATTGCGCGAAAATTTAAATTAGTAACGCGAACATTATTTTACTTTTATTAAACTGTATAAAGTAACGCTTCTTCTTGTCATAGTGATGCTAGAAGCAAGAGTGTAGCTTGTAAGAGTGTAGAGTGTAATTGTAGGTTTCGAAGTATATTTACTTAAACATATTTTATCGATGCAAGAGTCACAGGAGATTTTAGAAAGGTGCATAGAGCGCAATAGCGTCGCAAGCGTGCTTACAACGTGTGAAATGCATAGTTGTGTTGCTGTCAAGTTTGGAAACCAAGCTCTTGTTTCTTGTCATACTAATTCAATTCTTGACGCTGTCATTAATTGTTGACTGTACTCGAAACACTACGGAACACCAACTACATCTTAAACGGTACATTTATTAGTAATATGAATGCGAAACGTATTTAACCTACAAATGAAACGTTTGTACCCTTCAAAGTAACATTTTTTAGTAATTTTATCTGATATTTAACTTATAATTTATTGCTTTGAACAATGTGAGTAATATAGACTATCTAATTCGTTATATTATAATCCCTGCAATATAGCAATAACGTTGTTTTATGAGGTATAACATAATGGAGCATTTATAGGATAGAAAACATCATTACCTGGAACATTGTAGCTTAAGATTTGTAGATAAGATTTTGATCATTCATCCTTATTAAGTAACAAGTGGTTATTGCTTATATACATTGATAATATTAACAAGCTCATAACTGCTAAAATATTTACTACTGGCAAAAGTTTAAGTTTTCATTTTTGACTCTACTAATATTCTTTCTAATTGTTTGTTCAACAGGTGCTGCAAGGTGTATTAGAACATTTCTCAAGTGGTACATGGTTGGCAATCAAAATGGCTGATGGTCAGGAATCAGAGAAAACTGAAGATCCTGTGAAACAATATAAATTGGAAGGCCAATCTTATATATATGAGGATCCTGCAAGTAATGTGTTATACAGGTTTGATCGAGAGAAAAATGAGTGGGTAGTCAAAGAAACTGAAGAAAAGAAGGCAGATGACCAGAATACAGAAGAATCAGGGAGAACTGAAGATCCTATGAAACAATATGAATTTGAAGGTCAATCATATATATACAAGGATCCTGCAATTAATGTGATATACAGGTTTGATCAAGAGAAAAATGAGTGGGTAGTCAAAGAAACTGAAGAAAAGAAGGCGGATGACCAGAATACAGAAGAGGTTAAGGCACAAGATTCCAGTACAAACGAGGTTAAGCCACAAGAAGGAACATTTGGTTTTGAGAATGATACCCACACATACACAGACCCCAATGATGGTAGCATGTACTTTTGGGATAAGGAGAAAAATGCGTGGTTTCCAAAGGTGAGTTGTGTTTTTAATATATATTTTCTTTCTTTTCTGGAGTTGCAATTTTTCTACAAGTTTCATGATTTCAATCGATATATTTTAAATCCTGTTGTTTTGCTCCAGATTGATGATGATTTTATGGCAAGATATCAGATGAGTTACGGATTCACAGACCCAAATTCAACAGAAGCAAAATCTATGGAGGAAACTCAATCGACAGCAAAGCTTGACAAAGAGAAAAAGAAGTTGGAAGCTAAAAGGAAAGCACAAGAGCCACCGACTTGGTTTGAAGTGGACGAAGCGCATAATACTGCTATTTATGTATCTGGTCTTCCATTGGATATCACTCTGGAGGAGCTTACAGAGCTGTTCAATAAATGTGGTCTTATAGCGCGTGACGAAAAAGGAAAGAACAGGATCAAGCTGTACAGGGATTCGAATGGACAACCGAAGGGTGACGCGCTCTGCATTTATATAAAGGTGAGTTACTATACATATACATAATACTCATCTGTTGTTATACTTCGGTAAATTATTCTTCGTAGTATTGATTTGACATTTACTTTTATTGATATAGTGGTTGTTATCATTAAATACATAAAGTAGGTGTCAATGATTTTCGTATTTACAAAAACAACACGTTCCAAAATATTTCGTTAATCGTTACTAACAATAAGTTTAGTTGCGATTATTAGCGTTCCAAATAAGTGTTAACTAATACGACACAATTTAATAATAGATAGAGCCTCTGCTATTTCGAGACAATATCACGCATACAAGATTAATTTTTACATAAATTCGAGTACGATTTTTTACGTATATATAGATAGATATTTAAGCACATCGCACGATATCTTGGAAATATTTGGGTTGCAATTAAAATATAGTCTCGTTAACTTAAATCCCGAAACGTTTTATTATCTTATACTTATCTACAAAATACCATTAAGTTAAACCATAAAAAATAAAAATCTTCAAACTTGTCGGTATATCGATAACATATACTAGATAATGCTTATGGATATCGAATACGTACTTACTTTCGAAGTAACATTGATATGCAGTCAGTACATTATTTATTAATAATAAAATATCCTACACAACGATATTATCTTTCAAAATAACATGAAAATTTAAATGTAATCGAGACAGAACTAACGATGCTCAAGCATTTTGACTATTCGTGATATATTACGTACTACAACGATTATACTGTTACTTTAAACATTTATTGATCACGCGGAACGAGCGTGATTGCAAAGAACTCTTTTGCATTAGACAGTCAAAGGTGCCTGCTCGAACAGAATTAATTTCCTCGGAATACTTTTCCATTTAAGAAAAGCAAACGAATGAAATCGAATATTAGTTTAAATTAAATTTCGTTTCTTCCGAATCCTTTCGTCTTATGAATGCCTTCGAATGTCGTACACTTAAAGCGATAAGCGAAAACTGTGTTCGAAAAGAATATGATACAAGTTGCGTCGCGTTTTATGCACGTTGATTAAATAAAACAAAGGGAAATGAAATTCCAATGAAATCTGAACACACTTCGTACACGATACATCAATGTTAAAGTTCTTAATCTACCGATACGAGGTAACGTTGCTAACTAAGACAGTATCGTCGAGAATCTAACGCCTATTCAGACAGAGGAACATGAGAGACTATTTCGCCGATATTAAGTGAATAAATTATTTCAGTCTGTGCTCGGTTTCAACGTAATCTAAACGGTATCCGAACTGTGTTTGGAAGCAGCGCGTCGAAACACTTGTATGATTAACTCTTTATTCGACAAACCAAAGAAATCAATTCGTGAGTCTGTAAGTTATTTTAAACAACGAGTAGAGTATATAAAATATATACAAAACTTATACGCAATCGTAACGTGCGCGAAAAAGTCGGTTTCGGAGAGTTAATTCGAAGCTACCAAATAAAGAGTTAAACATGTACCGCTGCATCGGGTGCAACGTTTCATGGTTTCAGGAGAACTTCTTCGCTCGCTAAGTTACTGATTTTGCCAGGGATCGGCGATAGAACGTCCGTTAGACTTTGGGGACCGTTGCTGGGCCCGTCTCCTAAAAATGCACCGTATCCTTGTCTTTGTGGCAGGATCTGATCCACCCTTGGCTGGGAACGCTGCAGTTGAGTTCTGTTCGGGCGATGTCGCACTCGATTCCTCGAATCCGCTACTCTGTTGCTGTACAGAATATTTCAGTGTTAATTACATGCTTTCGTTTCGTTTAACTTCAATCACACGTTTTGATCGTGTTGGTTTTGGGTTCAGGAGTGAAAGATGTCTCTATCGCGTAGACGGAATTCCGCGAATTTCAACAATATCTTCTATATAGAAGTAGTATAATGCAATAAAAACGGCTACAAGATAAAAAGACAGACCTTCCATCGCGAGTACGCGGTATACCTTTTTAGTCGGCACAATGGGTTGAAGGGGTGGAAACAGATCCACACTATAAACGGGATTTTTGGTCCAGGCAACTCGTGTATTTTCGTACGAAACGTTATCAAATAATTGTATTTAAAATGATCGATTCCGCGACCATACAGAGCTTTTACAATTCGATATCTAGGTCAAGAAGCACAGCCAGATGCCATTTATCGTATATCAATTTCACGTTTGGAGCTAGGTAAAAGCGACACGATAAATGTTCCGTCGATGGTTTCGGAATAAACTGACAGACTTTTATTTCAAAACAAAATTTTAGTCTCGCAGAAATTTTCACGGGTTGATCAGTCTATCAGTAATCTTTGGAAGATGGTATAAGGCTGTGGAGAGCGATACAAAGCCATTAAAAGCCATTTTTTTTGTTACTAATAAAAAAAAAGTAGAAAAATTGTTCGCAAAGATAAAAGTGTGGGAAATCTTACTTGGATGGTGGCCGTGCTCCCATATTCATGCCATGGTTCCAGTCGTTGTTCGTATTCCGTTCCGTCCAAGGTTCTCTCGGTTTCGAACGTTGTTTATTTCGTCTTCCCGGTTTTTGGGCATCCTTCGAATACTTTTTGCCCTTTTTACGGGGCTTTAATCTTTGGTTTTGCGGCGCGAACGGGTCCGTGGTCTTCTTCTTGCGTCTCCTGGCTAAATTTTAAACAATTTCAACGTTTTTCGTTCGTTCGCGCCGGGTCGCAAAGATATATCGGGGAATTGCGCGATAGCCGGAGTATTTTCTCAGGGGGTTCCTCATTTCGCATGCAGAACGGTACTCGAATTTCGAAGTCGTAACATCTGCCTCGCGTATAAAAGTCGATGTAGAGAAATTCGACAACATCTTACCAACACGGCCAGCTGGCACTTCGCAAACGAAATGCTTTCGTTCGACGCAGCTTCGTGGACTCCATTTATATTTTAGGTTGGGGTCGATCGTGATGCAATGCCATGCATATTGGCCGGATTGGGGCTCGCCGAAATTTTGGAAATCCATTTTTTCGCCGGTCACGCCCCATTCCCAATCCATTTTCTGCCAGTTGTATATGCCACCGATCCATCTCTCTAATTTCGCTGAAATAGACACTCGAATGTATTCGTCGACTAAAACCGCGAACGATACTCTCGTACAAAATATAATCATCAACTCGAGTAATCGTGTGCCTCAAGGAGTTAAAGTATTGCTCGAGTAATAGAAATCTGATATTAAACCAGTGAACCTAGTGTCAATAATAAGATGAAAATTTCGGTTTAGTTGCGATCCGGAGCAACGGTCGTGCAATTCGTTTATTTGTATCGAATGAAGTTCTACTCACTGAATTGATCGCCCATCAAGTATTTTCTCAGCGTCCTATCCTTCCCATTTCTGTCGAGAACTGCCAGAGTTGCATTTCTATCTTTGCAATGAAAATGGGCATCTCTCCAGGGTGCCGTGCCTCCGCTTAGATAATAGCAATATCTTTTCAATCGGAAGAACCCGATAGGGCAAGCAAAACGTCTTATAGGTTCTTTCTGTCGGCCGTTTCCTGGCTGGTTCGCGACTGGTGAACTAATACTGACGTTGTAAGGTTGTACCGCGGCGGCCGATACGCCTAGAAAATCATTCGAAGCGCGCGACTATTAAAACTTGCAAGCATCTGTTTTATGTACTAGTCTCTAAAACTAAAGAGCTTATAAACTTGAAACGAATCAACCCTCTGCGGGGACATTGAACGATGTTTATTAAAAACAAATAGGGATTGATTGGTCTCGCGAATGAAATTGTTCTCCGTTGGTTCGCGAACGCGTGTGGAATGTGGCTTTACAAAATGGCCGTGCCAGCGAGGAACGCGTAACAAACTCGAAACTCTGTACAATAGTTGGTGTACTGATATATAAAAAAAAGCGACCGTTACGCGCAGCGACGCGTGTCCGTAAGAAATGAACGAAACAAAAATATCGAAGGAAACCTATTCAATTAATTTTCCTTTGATTAATTTCTTGCGATCACGCGCTACTGCGCACAACGGGTTTATTTTATTTTTCGTTTCAGCCGGAGGAACGGTGGAATAGAACTCGACGTTTTAATAAAAGTGTAATTGACTTTATCATAACTATTGTATGTAGCGTCAGAGGTGTTACGCGTTTCTTAATTGCGCGAAGAATTCGCAAAGTCTTGCAGCCATTGCGATTTCTGCTATCGTTCTGAAACATTTTAATTTATTGCGTTACGTTTATTTCATATTCGACTGAAAAAGAACGAGATTTTTAGTCGTACGCGCGATTTCAATTTATACAGTTTTAATTCAACCGCATAACCGGCGTCGCACGTGCGACAATTGCAGGTAGCAATATGCAACGGCAAATTCATTACGTCACTCGACGCTGTAATATATGGTGAGCGAAGTGGTTCAGTGTTACGGTCGTTCCCTTTGCATGGAGTAATTTCTTTCATCTCCCGGCTCTCCTTTTATGGAGACAATCGGAGGTTCTCGAATAAAATATCGGATCGCGGGTTGGATAAATCTTCGCGGTGTTCGTTCCGAATGGATTCATTTGTATCTCTTGTCCTTGAATTCCATTTAAAGATTATATAACTGTGTTTCACGGATGAACGATTTGCAAATGGTTGCGTTATTCGGTTGAAATTAGTTTTACGAACGGCGTGTATCGAAAGAATAGGTGATAAAGTTCAGACCCCTGATAGTAGACTAAATCGTTCCAAATCAAATTTGCATATTTTCTTTGATAACTTTGGAGAATTTGTTTTGGTGTCTATTTTGCAAGATTCGCGTGGCTCTGAATGTTGTGACGGTTCAGGTGATTTTCGCAATGTTTTCTTTAACAGTGCGAGCAAATGTATTTCGGGTCGATTATGTTTCTGAGATATGTTAAATCGATGTTTAGAGATAACACGGACAAGTTTATTTCTTCGCGGTTCTAGCGCTAATGTCTAATCGTCGTGCGAGAATGTATGTTTTTCTTACACGCGGTACCGTCCGCTAAGAAGGTTAATAGTCTCTGGTATTTATTAATAGTTGCGTGACAATCTATCTAAACAGAAACGTATGATCGCTACTTTAGTTCACCCCATTGGCGCACCCAACATAACTACAGGCGAGCCAACTAAACAGCTCGTGGCTCGTAAAGAATATCGTAAAAGAAAATTAATTGCACCGAAAAGGACTTTATCCTTTAGTCATGCGGTGCATGACGCTTTCTCCTTGTTCAAAGAAATACGTACGACGTATGGATGTCGTCATTTTTGATTCATAAATCGTTTTAAAGATATGACTTTTTAGAGCATGGCTTCAGGGTCGAGTTCTCCGAGTATATCTTCTTTCGCTTCTTGTTAAAATGTTAGAACGGAGGAGTACCCTTCTAAATTGTATTAGGAAAATTGCAATTGTCGATGCGATGATTATCGCTAATTGGTATCAGCATAAAACAGAGGACGTTTTCTTACTGGAACCGGTTGGTCGATAATAACGCTCAAGTGGGCTTTTACAGCATCTCTCTCAAGTGCTAACGCGAATTATACTTCCGCGTATCGTGGAGTGTTCCTAACCCAGTTCAATGCGTTTGATGTTGTCCGATTCACGGAGCGTGGATGATATCTAAGGAACTTATGCGGTTGTAATGGCGCACCGTGTGTGTACAGCAATTGCCACCACGACGAGATGACAATTCCATGTTCTAGTCGGGTGTAGCATTTCATTTTATCCCTAGAACGTTTGGTTTGACAGATGTAAGGAAGCTCGTATATGCTTTCGAAACGAAACGTAAAATTCTTTCGACTGACATCAACGAACCGAGGCGTGTTACGTGAACTTTACGTGTTACAATCGTGTAAAATATTTTTTAGGTCACGTGCCGCGGTTTTTTCTGCGAAAGTGAAACTCTTTTCTGCATGTCGCGTTTATCGCGACTTACAGTCACTTTGTTGCTTTCAATTAAAGAAAACGCGAAAATATTTTTTCGTCGCGTACCTTGCCTTTTTACTTAAAGTAAAATTGTGTCGCCGTTTTTAATCGTCACGAAAGCAACCGTTCCATTACTGTTTCGCTTAAAGTCGTTTGTTCGTCTCACTGAAAGCTTCGAGCATGTTCTTTCTAGCATTGCGTTCAAAGTAAGTCCGCAACTCGCAGCGGTTTAGCGTTTCATTTCTGTTATCGCGGAAGCCTTTATGCACGCGATTCCGAAATGCGTGGTAACACCTTTAAATTCTCGACGACCCGGTTTTTATTCCATACGGCGAACGCGCGTTACGATATCGAAGTATTCTTGTTTCGTTCGTGTTATCGATACCCTGCGAAGCGATATTAATTAACTAAAAGGGAACCTAAGGTAAAGCTCCAAACGTAGCGTTTTTTGTTTTAAATCTGCTGATTTGGAAAAACATTTTATCGATCGATAATCGACAAAGCCGAGGACGTTTCTTTTATTTCGCTATTTTTTATTTCGTATTTTAAATCGAAACAAATTACGCGCGAACATCGAATACTGCCCCGGAAACGTTTACACACGCGTCGAGTAATATTCGGCGCACATCTCGTTCGCGCGTTTTCTTTTACGCGAATCATAAACGACACGCGGCGCGTACGCGACCGTTGGCTTCATTTTTGCTCGCGTACATTTGCAGTCGCGCTGGACCAGGGCATCATCGATATTTCTACTTACGTATATTCGATGTAAATCCACCTTTCAGCGGATTTCATCCGCAAATGGTCCCGTCGTTCCAAGCATGTTATGGCAAACAAGCGACCGATATAATCGAACCACGTATGTCGAGCTTTTCCGTTCCAGACTTTAACTTTCACGCGGTTCGCACACAATTTATTCGGAAATTTCTGATATTCGTCTTCGTTACGCGCCAAGGTTTGACGTTTTATTCGTCTCGAGTACTCCCAAAACGTGTTTCCATGCTTGTTGTACATTTCCACGCGATAAGGGACGTTATTTATTGTAATTAGCCTGCAAATTGTACGCATTTGTAGCATATGCAAATGTAGCAAATATGTACACTTAAGCAAAATTAAATGTTAACTATAATTTATTGCTGTATGTAACAAATGCACATATGTTTTGCATATATTTTCCATACCAACGTACTCCATGGAATTCTAGCACAATGTGGCTATAAAATTTGTACTCTTAAGAAAAAATCCTATTAGTGAAATGCTGGTT
The DNA here is from genome assembly GCF_026283585.1 of Hylaeus volcanicus. NCBI lineage: Eukaryota > Metazoa > Arthropoda > Insecta > Hymenoptera > Colletidae > Hylaeus > Hylaeus volcanicus. The sequence goes on along the minus strand of NC_071980.1, from coordinate 2,536,266 downwards.
ACAGTGTAGTTATAGTCGTATTATTTCGTTGTAGATCGCGTTTATTTTTGTTCGTTCACGAACGATTAGTTAGGCAAGGGGAGAATTCGGCGTTCCTAAGCAAAATTGAACAAAGTTTCAGCTCGGGTTTTATTTCTGCTTCGGTAGTTGCAAATAGCAGGACAACGATCAAGGTGCAAATGCTCGTATAGATAAACGATCAAGCGATACATAATTCTAGGTCATATCGGAAATACCGGGCACCGTTGCAAATATTGCTTCGAATTCTCTATTTCAAACAGTCGTCCACTATGTAAATATTATATTTCGAGGTAATATTTACGAAATTATTTCTAAAAAAAAAAAAAAAATTCAATTTATAGTAAAACAAACCGTAGCTGCTCCGAAGTGTTCGATATTCTAGTGTTTATCTATTTCGTAATCGCCGAACTTCAGGTTGTTTTCTGTCGAGTGTAGGTACAAAGATAACGGCAAGTAACTTATCAGAACTTTACAATTTTACAAAGTCAATGTGTTAGATCCGTTTTAACTATTCCCGTATCAGCGAATATTTACGTTACGGAGCAAACGAAAAGTGCATTTTCGAACCAGCTCGTATGTAAATTACGGTTAGGTATTTAGGTGACATTAGGTGTTTTCAGGAACGCCCGATTCGTGAACTTTGATAATCGAGTTACGCCAGTCTCGACGATGTCGGTTATTAGCATTCGCATATTATTGCGATAATTATTTCTATTTGCGATCTTGTTGCTACAAGTGGCGTGCGCAATTCGCGCGCATTCATGCGCGTGACGCGTTCATGAATAATGCGGGTGTAGATCTTCCCACGATTTTTACTTTCATTCATTCGCGAAAGAGCGCCAGGACACATATAGCACAAGGTTATGCCTGCTGAACTTAACGATCGTATAATAATTCTAATATTTAAGCGCGGTATGCGATTGGTTTGCATCGTGTCTCTTGCCAATATGTCATTAGAGTGTTTCTGAAACGATAGGGAGTAGCGTGATCTATGCATTCGTCATTGACTCTATCGTGTAGGGGCCGGAGAAAATTTTCTTGTTACAATGGTTATCTTTTATTTAATGTATAAATTTTAGATAACTTTGACGAATATTTATGGAACCGGCATGAATGGCTATCATAGAGAATCTTGAATTATTAATGAGTGAGATACATAGGATTAACGGGCTTTTCAATGAATCACGAGGTTGACATAGCACTTTCTTATCGGAATATTGTTGTACTGTGCCTTTTCGTTTCGGCTATGTAATCTATTAATCGAGTTGTAAAATTATTATATTTTCAGCAACGCTATCGAATAATTTAAAAAATCATCGTAGATCTACGCTTAGCTTTTCATGAAGTTTAATTACGAGAATTTAGGGTGAATATTCGTGTTAGAATATACAGAATATACGTATACTGGTTAATTAAGCTTTCGAATCGAATCGATTAGTCGCTGATTATGTTAAACGTTTGGCGTTTGTGGTACATCGAAATTACAAATTTTAATTATTGTTTATAAATGTCACGGATATTTATCAAATAATTTTACTTTTAAACAGACATCGATGGTTGGTACCGAGCGTTTTCGGTTTTAATATTTATTTTGCAAGTGCATCGCGTGCAGTCAGCTTGAGAGTACTCGAGTTCATGGTATAAAAGCTTAATTAGGGAATTCCATTTTGCAAAGTAAGTTCGGTACGTGTCTCTAACATATGTAACTCCTGCCAGGAGAGGATCCTGAAAATTCCATAATTTAATGCTCAACGTTTTTAACGATGAAAATTTTCTCGGTGTCGCGCTATTTTTGTGACACATTCGTGATACGTTTCAATACCATCGTATCTGGTCTTCTGCGTGCAAGATTCGTGTACCCTCTAACAGAAATAGATGGCCGATCTGTTCAGTTCGGGCTTCTAGGTATTCAATAGTATGTGTGGCCTTATTTTTTATTGGGCCTATGTCAGGTTATGCAACGAAATTTCCGAGTACCCGAATCTCTTGGAATGCAAACCGATCAACTTCATTTACTGCCAATTTCTCAGCTTTAAATAAAATTAAAAAAAAAAATATATTAACAGACAAGCGTGTAACAATATCCAACAACACAATTTTTTAATAGTCAGAGCATAATCTCAAAAATTGTCTGGACTGCAACACTCTCTTTCGTTATCGAAAGTAATATTTAATATAAATTGTTCTCTGCTCCTGACATCACGAAGGTGTTGGTTTCCTTTCTGAGAGACTCGCATGGCTATCGATTAAGCAATATATTCCCCGTTTGTTTTACGATGTCAGATTCAGGCACTCTAATATGGTACCAGGAAAGAAATATAGCACTATAAATATAGCGTGCACAAATAGATAGATCCTCGACGTGAAATTGCCGGGTCAAAATTTCATTACGAGACCTTACGTTTATTCTTCTACTGTTCCGAAGAAGATAATTCGCTTCCCAGAAACTAAATCATTACGAGCATTACATAAATTTCTTTTCGTAATAAAATTATCTGAAGCGTTGAATTAGTTTTTCTTTTGTCGCCGTAACGAGCAACATTTACCATTACTTTTTCTTTTATTCAGGTCATCATGTATCACGTAACGCATTAAGTTTATGTACAACGTGTACGTATTAATTTATCGTACACGAGCATAGGTAAAATTTAATATTTTACGTCGATAACGATTAGGATGACACGCACAGAATTTATTCAGATGATCCGGCGTGTTATTTATTTACTTTCCTATGCACAAATAAATTACTGCCGCGTGAATCGTTCCGGATATCGGGTTCTCGACGGTCGAGCACGATACCGATTATACCATCGCTTCTACTTTATTATCTCATAATGCTTTGAATACTTCATGTTCGGAGATAGGAATCTCGAGTTGCGTTATCATGTCGCCCGGTTTCTCCCAAGACCCGTCGTTAGTCGCGATTATTTCTACTGTACTAATTAACGTAGCGCGTAACCGCCGATAAGCACACGTTGCGAATGCATCCTTTTGCGTTTAATAACTTACATGTCGCGTGAGGCAAACCCTAAACCGTTTATTTTCGTGCCGTTAACTACGTCACAAATGCTCTGTTTATCGCGTAATTCCTATCGATACAAAGTAAACCTATTTTCTTGCGAAATGATAGTAAATAAAACAGAGAATCACGAGAAATTATTCAGAGAGAATTTGTATACAAATTGTTGACCTTCCTTCGAGGAAATTTACATCGGTTCGAATTTAAAGTGGCTTGTCATAACAAGTCTTGTCAACAACAACGGAAGCTTCTATTCTTACGTACTCACGAAATTTATCCAGAGTATCACTCATGCGGCGAACGATAGGCCAAATGAGAAAGCGCCTATTTGTTCGAAATCTAATCTAGATACAGGAAGTTTTTTTTACTTTTAAACGTTCGTTCCTGTAATTGGCATTTCGATTTCGATTGGCATCTCTGAATTAATAAAAGTACAACTTAGCACACTTCTCAGTTGCCCTATATTCGAGATGGTTGGAACTTTTCTCGTAAGCGCTTTTCTCTATGCAATTTGATAATTAGCTCCCCTTTATCGTCTCCTTTAACCTCGAAGCCCTTTTCAAAAGATTCCATTTCAAAGGACTTCCACGAATTACACGCTGTATGTACACTGTTACGACGAGATTATAACCCCCTCCTCCAAAAAAGATCGAGTTCATTTTTCGCTAGTTTTCAGAATCCAACGCCTAGTTTAGGTTTTCGAGTCGAATTCCACGAAAACCAGCCGGATTATTCACTAAAAAGAAAAACCTGAAGAATTCATTTTTCAATTCATCAACCCCGCGGTCTACCAGATTGCACCGCCACCCTTGTTCCCCTTCTCCGTTTCACTCGGAATAAAAAAATTACACGCCGAAAGCTTCGCTTTACCTGTGGCGCAAAGGATCAGAATCAAGCAACTCCGCATGGTTCCCAACTTTGTCTCGATTTACTCGCCGAAGTCGTCGATGCACAGACGCGAAGCTTCGAACAGAATCGTCCTCATCCTCGTTCACGGCTTGCACTTCGGTGTTCGCATCGGGGCGACCACCTCTCACCTGTCGTGTCGAACCGAAACCGTGGCCTGATCAACAGGAGACCCCCGTTGATCGCGATCGATCGACGCCGTGCGCGAAAGTTAGACCGAAACGCGGCTAGACGTTACCGCTGTGGAGGTTCGCGAGCGACTGAAGCTGCTGCTTCCATTCCGCTCGTCGTCAAGGTACGAGCGTAGCTTTCGATCCGGACTCGCGCTTCCCCCTGCGTGTGCCCGCATACTTTCTCGATCTCTTGGCATTTTTCAGGGTCCTCCCTAGCCAGCTGTGCGCATTCATTTCGTTTCGTTTGTCAAACGTCGACGGGGGTATTCGCGACACTCGACATCGGAAGGATTTTTCGCGAATTTCGTCCCTCGAGCTGCCCCCGAGAAAATTGGATCGCGCGTTTCCCCCAAGTTCGAGCAAGTTCGGACATCTCGCACCTTCCTGCGCGTGGAGATCGAATCGTTTCGTCGCGGGGGATCGGACACTGGCTGATTTCTCCGCTTTCGTCGGTGGTCCTGAACTTTTTCCAACTCGCGACGATAGTTTGGGAGACGATTCCTCGTTTTTGCTGGAACGAAATATGTTAGGAAATGGTGTCCAGCAAATACAGTCACTCGTTTTCATATTCGGACACTAATATCGTGAACGAAATTGGACCCAATCTATGATAATAAACACTGAATATATATCGAGACATCGAGTTGGCACTATTGTAAATGATTCATGGTATAAAACGGTGAAAGAAGTAACCAGTCTCGCAACGGTATCTTATGATCAACCTTTAATGTCAACTACCCGATGTACCTTGTAAGACTGAATATACAAGTTGACTGGAATAGAGGATGGACACATCCACAGCCTCGTCCACGTCGACTATCGATTAAAGATTGATGCCACGAAGAGACGACTTTCGAATTAATCTCTTAAGACGAGAAGATCGATGCAGTTTTCGAATGTAGCTCAAACAAGTTCGAACCGTAGTTCGGATAGCGTATCTCATGGATCACCATATTTTTTTTTGTTTTTTTTTTTTTTATAAAATGAGCGCGAATCACGACTATCGCGCTTTCGTATAAATCCGAGTATCGCACCTGAAAGGTAAAAACGAGATCGATCTGCACTGGGGAATTCGCGTCGTCGTCGGTGATTTTTCATCGCGCCGACCGCAATCGATACGGAAACGCGGGAACCTGGGTGAAATACGAGAGTACGAAGAATTCACGCGGCAGGAAGAATCGGGTTGGCCTGGGATGTATAGAAGTACCATCGTCGGGTCATTAATATTCACGTCGAGTAAGCGAACGGAACGGTAACAGCCGACAAAGTGTCCCGAGTCGTACCCCTCTAATTGGGACAACTTCTTTCGAGTTCGCGAAGATTTCACGGTTGAAAGTAACGCTAGAAATTCGTCACTCAGTTCCCGCCGAACGCACGTCACGTTTTTTCGTGAAGTGACGTGTGATTAGCTTATTGTTTCGGCTGTGGAGTAACAGAACGCGCTTCGAAGTTCTCGAAACGGGCGGGAAGGCACTCGTTCGTTGCGACACGCGAGTCGATCGATAATGTTTTTTAACCGACTTCTTTTTTTTTTTTTTTTGTGATTGATTGTGTTTACGATCGAGAATGACACGCCGGCATGCATGATGTCATCTTACGATAATTAAACCGTCAAGTGGAAGCATTTATACAACAGTGACAACGTGAATGACGAACAAATTAATTGCAAATTATGATTGATAAGCCTTTTCTACGCGGGTAGTAAAAAGTACAATGCACATCCCGTGCGTTCCATGTGAACGCGGATGGCTTGCAGGTTACATCACCGCGAAAGAAGACGAACCAGCTCAGGTTTGGCATTTGCCATCAGTCAAGGATGAGCAAATTTGAAATTGAAATCGTGATCGTTTGGCGGTTACACGTTTTCATGGGTACCCTGTACCATTGAGGGTATTATAAATAATCGGTGGCTGTATATGGCACTACGGAAAGTAGCACGGCGATTCCAATTATGCAAGTGAATTGCGATGATGCGTTGCATAATTTTTTGGAAGACTGGCCGTATGCGCGCAGCGTTTAAACGGCTCGAGTGCATTTTAATCGCCGTGTCGAAAGGGAGGCTTGCAAGGTGCAGCTCGGTGCTTGCTATCAAGCGGCTTATAGGTTCGACGAAACACGAAGTTACCTCGAGTATGTTTCAAAGATTCACGAATCCGAAAGCATCATTACAAAATAAACGAAACGTAGATGAATAAACGAGTGCGCGCCGCGATAAATTTGTTGCTCCTTTGGTTATCCCCGATAATACGTTACGAAATGAGCATTTTCCTGCAGCACGCGGAGCAGCTTAATTTTAATTTAAAGCAGCTTAAAGTAGCTAAAATTAAGCTGCTCTGTATAGTCAATAAATACTCATCTTGCAGCACACTGTCAGCGGTAATCAAAGAAGCTGTATATTTATTGAAATTATCTACTGGAACAGTATAACCCATTAATGGCTGGAGCCGCCATTTGGGAATTCTGAATTGGTAAGTTGCGATACGAATGCATTCATATTTTTATACTTTGAACAAATAAACTAAGAAATAATATTAATAAAGAATTAGGTTATTTTAAGATAAAAATAAGCTTCTATGGCTTCATAAATTCTAACGTACTTCGCAATAATTGCACCAACAGCTTCGAGTTAAACATTTCTTCATGGCCCGGTTACACATCGGGGCCCGCGTTAATTTCTTCGACAAATATGACAGCTGTCGTTTTCCGGAGCGAGCACGTTGCAGATTCGCAATTTCCGCGCAAGAAGATCCGCGTAGAATGCATACTTTCCGGTAAAACGCTTTTTCTACCGCGCGCCTTGGTAACAGCTGAACAAATATCATTATCTTTATCTGTATTACCTCGTCCTTCAACTCAAATACCTTTTCTATGCGTGCCGGTGCATATGAGTTTTCGCGTTAACAAAAGTTCAAAATAGACGCACGTAGAGAGGCAGGATCATACGCATTCTTTCGTCGTTTGCAATCTGTTTTTTTTTACGGCACTTTTCTGCAGGTATACTCGGTATGCTTACCTCGTGGAATCTATTAACCGTGTTGCTGGTTGGCTGTTTACGGTTCTCAGTTTTGATAAGGGAAGGCTTTACATGTACCTGGTAACAGTACGCGGACGTAGAACAGCACGTCAGGTTAGATTAATACATACTAATGTAGAAAGTCCTCTTACAAGGTGTAGACTCTCTCTAAATAGACTGGTAGTTATAGTGTTAACCTGCACGAGAGGAACTTGCATTTCAACCTTTCGAAGTTTAAAGTTTAAATAATCATCGAAGGGAACCCTAATCAGGGATCGAAACATTTATATAAAGTAAACTACAGAAAATTGATCTCTTTTCGTACCTTGACCACCAGCATCCGTGTTAACCCCCTATGGGCCCGTGTAACTTTCGGATCGCATGCTAATATATCGGACTCGAAAATCGTAGGATAAATATAATTAACCGTGCAGTCTTCCGTTAATATTTTGTAGGTTCCAAATGGAGACTATTTCGGGCGTTGAAGATATTTTAGACTTTCGAACATTTCCGAGCCGACATTCCCAAGATTCATGAAGCGTGCCTTCCGCAGGTGTCGTTAATCATTGTTTGCATTCTAGCGAAATACTCCTTCGCGCCGTTTTTCATTTCTAACTCTGGACGGAATCCAGGAAAACCGAGTGGTTCCACGTTAATTCATATTTACTGTCACGGGCCGCCGTGTATTTTTATTATGCGCACCCTATTGCCGTCGGACGTTCGTACCCGATCCGAGGTTCGAGTCCAGTCGCACGATCCTATCTTAATTGCTTCGTTTCATTTCGCTTCATTTTCCCCTTGGACGTTTTTGCCCCGTTCTCGAGACGAACACGCCCGTTCATCTGTCGATTCGTTTCTCGTTTTGTACGATTGTAGTTTGCGCCTTAACAGGCTGTAATTTTCTCTTAATTATACGAATTACAATATCGAGACGGTGGCTCCCTGTTTCTCTTTTTCCACGTGATCTGAGCGATTCATTAAGACGCCTCTCTTGCGGAATAGTGGCCCACGTACGCGAGCAACGCGTTTTCGCTTACTTGGACTGGTGCACAGGATTACACGCGTCGCGCTTTTCGTTTCTCGTATTTAACTTTCAGACCTGAATTTTTTTTTCTCTCGTACTAGGACTAAAGTTAGTATGGAAAAAATTGAAAAAAAAAAAAGTATCCTAATAAAGTAGCTTTCCAAGAAAACTGGTGTTTTGCGTTTTTTAAAAGTATCCTTGCTATGAAACGAAGAAACGGGTCGAAATGAAGCGAATATAGCGTGTCTATATATCGCCATGGCTTATTTCCACGTGTTCGACTAACTATAACAGGAATAACCTTTTAACCTCGATTATGGAAAGTTTCAAAATTCGATATCGCACACGTCAATTTCGACGTCCATGCGCGCGATTAACTGTACCAATATTAGCCCTTTGCAATCGATAAAATTTCCCGGCGAACGAACTGCCTACTCGGAACAGGTAGACCGGCAAAAAATTGGTGCGCTCCTATTATGATGCCCTCGGGGGCTGTAGTTCGATTGTAACTGCAGTACGGGTTTAGCGATCTCGAGGCACCCGAGCTGTAGAGGCCCTGTTATGTACTAGTATACTACTGGTATCCCTAATGGGAGAATTATGAAGAGAGGTATCTAAGCAAATGCAAAGCACGAATTAACACTAAACCTACCGACATTTTATTTGTACCTATTTCTACCTCAATCGGTTAAATTACAGTATTTATTTGCGTTCGAGTCGTCTATTTAAAAAGAAAAAAAAAACATATACGTCCGTCGTCAGTCTCCGCACGCGGGTGTTTAATCCTCAGCAAGAGTTCACGGACGCAAATTGGCGTGGGAGCAAGTCAGGGTGAGACGTTTCCCTGAAAATTTACTTAACGTGACAGATGGCGACAACATGGCGTCGTAACGGGACCTTTCGAGTTTTATAAGAAACTTCGAATGGATTCGCCGGCGGGTCTTTCGGGCGCGGAAGGGTTAAACGACGTCGAGAAGGCGAGATAAAATCCGGTCGCGAACTACCCTTCAGAATGCACGGGGGACGTCGATAAATTTTCGCGACGACTTCGTTAACAGCGGAATTGTCTCCGTGAGATGTAATCCCCTCGAAAAATGATGCCTGAGCAATGCTCAGTGAGCACGCCCAACCTGGAAGAATAACGATTCGACGACGTTACGTGTTCTCTGGTCGAAGCGGTATCAATTGAACGTCGAACGTCCGACAGATGCGGATGTCAGATAAATGTCCCGTCTATTTAATTGGCACGCGACCGACCGTGTTCCACGGCCGGCCGCCGTCACGGTATTTTTGAAATAGGTTTACACCTAAGTTTCATTTACCGCGAGCTTCATACCGATATCGGGTTAGTAGAATCCTTAGCGAACTTCGACGATTAGATTTTTAAGGGTACCGCCAAAGTAAAAAAAAGGTCGTTTCATTATTGTCGATGTCCCGACGGAAGAAAGGGATTTTAACAAGCTCGTTAAAAAGCTCCCTGGTAGCTAGCCAAAAAACGTTGGAGGAATCGAGTATAAAGAGCGTTTTCAACTCGTCCGCCGTCCAAGTTCGTTGCGTTCGTGGGTAGTCCCGAGCGAATTTATTTTGCGAAATTAAATGATGCGAGCTCGGTATAAAATTCCGAACTTTCCGAAGGCTCGTTTCCATTTTGACTCGGGCGCTTTGTCACGGGGGGAGGTTACGCGTAGTCAAAGAACGTCGTCGAAATTGGATTAACGCAGTTTCAGTGCTCGTAAAGGGAGCCAATTCATGTCGTCGATGCATTGTCGAGAAGCATGGACGCGGCGAGAAATTGTATAGAAATAGATTTTTCATAAAATGTATCAGACGACGCGTGAAAGGTATACGTTTCGGTATTTGTTCGTCGCCAGTGAAAATTTGTATCAGTGGAACGGAACGATAGGTAGCATATTTTTTTTTTTTTTATCTAAAAATTGTTCAAGTTTCGGTGCCGTGCACTATGGAATTATTCGATTGTTATGTAGAACCTCTCGAGCTCGATGCGTTTCACTTCGATATGTATTCCAATATTTTCGTTTTAATTTGACGCTGCTTCGAAGTTATTTGCGATTTCACTGCGATCGTGACCTTTCAAATATTTAAATTTTCTAAAAATAATTTTTCTCTTTTTTTCGTACTCACACTAAAGTCAAATGGTATCCCTTTACGCTTTCACGATACCCTCAAAGCTCCTGTGCGTTCGATCGCTTTAAAGTTTCATACTCGAGTATCTTTCATTCCATTTCCTGGCATAACATTCCAAAAACTTCGACAAACTTCGCTGTAGCCTTGCTTATTATTCCTGAATAATTGTTAACCCGCAATAAAGCTTAGGCGTGCCCCAAATCTTTTAATGTTTCACATTCGTTGCGTGGGATACTCGGGATGTTTTATAGGGCGCGTTTAAAAATAATTTCCTGCGTTAAACCATTTGAATTGCGAATGCACGGGGTAGAGCAATTGAGCGAAATATTTTCGAAACAATTGTTTCGGAAACGGATTTAGATATCGATTTGCAGACTCGAGCACGTTGAATGTGTAACGTCTGCATTGTTGGAACACTGAAAATACAAATGACTCTGTAAGTGGTAACAATATGGTCATTCTACGCGAGAAAAATGAGTGCGAGGAAGGAAATGATTCACAAATTTACAAATGAATTTGTTTGAAATTACGTAGATTTTCATACAGAAAATCAAATGTTACAACGAGAGAATCAGGAATTACATCAAATTGTATAATTCATCGTGGCGTTTATGGTAGCAATAATATGGAAATGGACGCGCATGCAGTTTCCTGTAGAACTAATTGATATTCCACAAAATTTGATCCTCCACTTCGTACATTTACAATGTATAGAATCACGTTGTAACTATACCTTCAACTGTTCCAACTCATGAATTCGAGAACGGTACTTCCTGGAACAATTTTCCACGTGGCGTTCACCTAGACCGCTAATTCTTAACCACCGTGACCCAAAGCTGACACGGCTTGAAACGGTACGAGAGAGTTTACCGAATAAAAATCTTTTAGTAGTTTTACAACAGTAGATTTACTAAACTTTTATTACTTTCCAAAATTGGTACAGAAATATTATTTATTTCGTCTCTGTGTTCATTGAAGGAATTTGTCTAAATTAAATGATAGGTTTGATGTTTTCAAATGAATTTCTATATATTATATACATTTTTCATTATATTATGGATTAAATTTATCAATATATATATATTATTTAATTTAGACAAACTTCTTCAATAGACAGTATTTATGAGACTGACTGTAGATTACGGTTGGAATTCGACTAACAATTTAGACACTGAATATATACCAAACTCTGAGACTCATTTGCGATGCTCTTTGATGCATCCCTAACGAAGTCACCCTGATGATCTGAGGATGCCCGCAATCAAAGATGAAATTGTTAGATCTAGCGACCGTTATCGTTCCCTCCTATCGAATCGTCAGACTTCTCTCGCCTCGAGGTTATTTCGCCTCGTAGACCACACGTACAGAATGCGAATGCGTCGCCCATTAGATCTACCAAATAGATGCTTTACGAGCAATCTCCGATTATAGAAGCGGCATTCGGTTCATATATAATTTAAAAATAACCTCGAACCCATGAGAACGTAACTCTTCATCTACGCGATCGCCATTAGACGCTTGACGCTCGCAATAGCTCCTCAACGAACTTACGAATGGGTTTCTGTAATATGACCGTGGGAAAGTTACTTTGTTTTTCTCTTTCAGCTCTTACAGCGCTGTTACATAAATGTTCGTCTCGATTTGATTGCTATTTTAAGAGCAAAAATATTATGCACTATTATCAGTTATAAGTTCGAACAAGAAAGAACTGTATCGATTAGAAGTTACTCGATTCGTTACACAATCAGTTCAAAGATTATGTGCGCAATTGGGATCGAACGCTTTCGTTGTTTCCTCTCGAATTTAACGCAATTACGTTGTAAGTATGTATTTGAACGCTCGGTGTTCGAACACCGAATTCGAACGTAAGGTGTTATTTGAACGAATTACATCGTCACTCTCTAGTTCCTCGAATTTTCGTAAGTCGAATACTCGTAGCTAGAAATATCGGGAACTCGCCAGAAAGGTGAGCATCGTTCGTTTGCCGAAGGAATTTCGCCGAATGCTTTTCGGTGCAGTTACGCGCGGATCCCCGAAGAAATCCGCTTACAGGCTTCGGCGTAAATAAATTTACGGGTGGTTCCCTGGCTGACTCATGCGCGGCGCGAGAAATATACAAGTTTTCTCCCGGTGGCTGTCCGCCAGCTCGATTACTCAGATGCTGCATCGCACCGCGGCGTCGGTTCTTTTGACTCTCGCCCTGTTTTTCATGTTTCGTTTAACGGGTTCGGCTGGGAGATCGGGCTGGGGCAGCGACGAATCCAGGGCAAACGATTTCACTCGGAGTTCTGCTTAAATTTTTATCGGCGCGCCGGGATTTCAGCGCAATTCTACGCGATCCCAGATAAGCGTGGTGTCTTGTAGCTAGTCAGTCCGACTCTCGCGTAAAAATTCCACGCGGCGCATTTTTCAGCACTTTTTTCAAACCAGTTCCTGCATCTGTGGTTCCCGAACGCCTGTTCGGCTATCTTTCGAACAGTACGCCCCCTTAGATTAGTTTTAGTTTGGTTTAGCTTGTTTCGCGGTTCGAAGAAAGTTTCAGTAAAATTCTGTCTTGAACTGGTTAAAAGAGCAACTGTAAATGAAATTGTTGCTTTCGATCTCAGTTTGGAGCGGGAATTGAATCGGTGCTAGAATATTATATAAGAGCTCGTGAGAATGGAAGCGCGGGAGGGTTAAAGGAGCGGGAATCAGAGTCGAAGAAATGGTCGTATCTAAGAAGCGACAAACCCGATCCAGCGTATATCTCGACCGGCTACCCGAGCGGATGCGTTCTTCTTTACTGCCGGGGTCGATCTCTGACCGTTTTCCGCGAAAGGAAACACGATCGCTGTGTCGAAACGGTCGATGGCAGTTAGTTCAGGTAGAACTGGAATTCAAGTATCAATAATTTAACGGCGTCTCGCGCGGACGTCGTCGGGCCGCGCGCAGTGAACAACCGCGGTGGAATTTCTCCGCGCGCGGCGCGAATTTACGACCATCCCGGAAAAATGTTAACCAGACGAGCAGGTGTCAAGCTGCAAGATCACCGCGAGGTTAACTAGTTCCGACATCGTTTTCATCGTGTAAGCAAGTTTCGACTGAGCACGGTAGAGACAGCCGAGGGATGCTCCCGACGACCCCGGGAATTACGAAAATTGTTTATCGAACCACAGACTGCATTAATCCGAGCGTTTCATTCAATGTAAAATTGAATCGATTTCGGTCGTATTCAAACGTTAAACAATTTTTGTGCAGGCTTCCGTTACTTAAAGTACATATTTTTCATTTCGAAATTGATATTACAAGTTCGCATTACGCTACAAATTCATTAACGTGGTACGGCTGTAATGTAAGTTATAATATCCGAGTTAAAAATCCTCTGCCGCTCGAATAAAACATTTCCTAATTAAAAATCTGCGGCGTGCCCTTAACGGAGTTTGAAGTTTGTAAAACTTTTTACCAGAGGCCGAAACATTTCCCGAAATCGCACGTTTATTTGTTCACACAGGATTAAGCTAGTCTATAATTAGTTTTCGTTTACTTGATTGACGTAACCTCGATTACGTATATTTTCCGCTTGTATTTCTTTATCCGGCATTTCATTTGAAGCTGTATTAATTTTCGACCACCTGCGGAGGCGTTCAGCTATTACGAAAAAGACTGGTTGGTGTAAACAATTGCAGAGAGGTTTATTATTGCTCTTTGCGCAAACTTTTTTCTTTTTATATTACCCCACGTCCAATTAAAAATTCGATCTAGCTTCGAATTATGATTTTAGTGCCGATAAGTATATTACAAAATTCTAGAGAACCTCTGTCGAAATTTATGCCACTATTATTTCGACCCTCTGTTTCATCGAAACATAAATCGAACGAATTGAATCTTGGAAATTCGAGGGTAGACGAGCACTTTTCTCAGCATAAAGAGTATTATATGTTATTATACCGATGCCGGAAGGACGAAAGAATTTATGGGGATTCGGTGGTCTGGTTGACCCTGCAACCTCCCTTGCAACTGGTCCTGTAACCTGTCTTTTGGGGGACCTGTGGTATCGCGATCTTCGCTTTAAATTACGATGGTTCCATTCTGCGATACTAATTCTCGTTCCTTTATTTGTAGCGCGGTCTTATTGTGCGTATTAAAAAACCGACGAGGTTATATAAATATTTGTCGAGCCAGCAACGAGCTGCGAGTCGCATTAATTACCTACGACTGACCTGAGATTTAGTTACGCACGATATATTCGCGAATCACGGCAAACCGCGAAATTGGATGCGACGAGAGTTTGGCTCACATCATTTTATTCGGATGAATGGTTCGTCGTAATGCTACAGTGCACCGTAGTTTTTCCAACGAGCGGTACACTCCGGCTAGATAAAAAAATAAAAACCAACTAAATATATTCACTATTCAAAATGTATATTCGTAGCTTACTCATCTCTAACTTCCTCCGCCATTTATGCCGTGCGTTGCAACATTCTCTGCTCCTCAACCTTTCCTAAGGCGAGGAATTCGAAAAATGTCATCTCTCTAAGAAACAGTGCCCCTGTAAAGTTTTAATGAAAAATAGAAAAAGTTTTGCAATAAGGATGTAATAGCTCCGCCAAAAATACGAGGAGGCAACTGCGTTCTTCTGTGCAATAGAAAGATACGTTTGACATGTTTATCGGAGCACCGTTGCAACAATTGTCAAGAGATCATCGGATTACCTAATATGTCGCGAGTCCGATTGTCCTCGCTTTTGGATGTTTTTCGATGCGTTTCAACTTTCCATCGCGAAGGTTGCGGACAAGTATAAGGTAGTATCTTAAAATACATCGCTCGAGTGAAGCGAGTCAGTCTTCTTCCACTCGAACTGCTCGATACGCTGGCAGAAACGCATAAAACACTCGACCGATCGGTTCTCTTTAATGAACTAGTCGATTCAGATACATATTTACTAATGGGTATCTTATCGCGGTCGCGCTATCATCCGGATACCGAATGTGCGCAGATGATTCCAGACCATTCGATTGATTTCCCAAACATTTTTTAATCATTCTTCCTTCGACATTGCAATTCGTTTACACATCGGTCTTGTTTCCATTTGATTAATTGACTCGAAAACATTTCTGGCTAACTATGGAGCCTCGTTTGTGTGAGCACATTTACTCGAACTTTCCGTGTACCCAGAAGTTTAACATTCCGAGAATTGTATTTAGTTTCCTGTAACGGGATCCGCGATTCGTAAGCGACGTATCCATTGATCGATTCGATTTTATAGTGTGCACGCTCGATCACTGGAATCCAATCGAATGAATCATCCGTGGAATTGCAGGTCTCGTTCTGTATCGAAGGTGAGCTGCGTAGGCGTAGGGAACGCGCAAGCGAATACTTCGATGATAACACGATCTCCTCATTTAGATAAATTAATCTAACTAGTACCTTGCGCACGCCTGGCTTCGTTCCCCCTTTATCGATACATCCTCTGAGCTTGAAGCTGCAATTATCTTTTGCCAATAGTCGTGTCTCTGAAGTGCAACGGATCCGCGTGATACCTGTTTCGCGTCGATGCAATTAAAATAATGGCAGCAACCGAGATTCCAATTTCGCGCAATATTGCAACGCGGCGAGGGCGTATCTTTTGATGTAGATATTCGATACGTATTGCGTGTAAACATTCTTATTATATTTCCATTAATATCTACGCTTGATTATTTGTTCGTTTTTGAGGATAGGCAGGAACAATTTTTGATAAAATAATGCAAATATAGTTTGGTGTTAAAGCTGATGGTCCTTCTAAAAATGTTAGGTGAAATCACGATGACCCCGTGAAAGAAGAAATGGAAAGTTTACGGTAATTAATTTCACGATCACCCCTTCACCATTCTGGGTTGGTGCAAGTGGGAGCAGTTTGGTCAATACTGGCTGAACGAGGTTGTAACAGTTTTACGAAAGTGTTTATGATTTGACATAAACTCATAAGCCTATTAACCTGGGAGTCATAAACTGAAAGTAACGGTTTACGGTTGCACGGTTACGACAATGCACGGTCCCTTTACTTTGGGTATAGTAAGGAAATTAAAGAGGGTGCAGACTACTTTAGAAGACTATTTATAAAGTCAGTTTATTGCTTTACAGTATTTTTTAATCTTCGTTATTTCGTTACCTCGAATTGAGTACCGAAGGGTGAAGCATCCCAAGTGTACCAGATAAATATTTGTATTGTTACAGAAGATTCGAGTGTATGTTATATTTTTCGAAATTCTACGATCGATTCGCTTCAAATAGAAACCGTACAAGTGGGATGAGTGACGCAGAACGGAAAAGGTGTGATTTTACATGTAAAAGTAATTTCCGAATATGGAACAAAAATTTTTTCACGTATTCGAGGAAATCGAATTGAAGATTCGTTTGGTTCGTTAGCGTTAGCCTGATTCTGGACTGATCGAATCTCGCTGTAGACTTCTTTAACTCCTTTTTTTTTGTATTTTTAAACATTGCCAATTTCCACTCTACTTTTTGGTGCTGTTATTATAAAGTTGACAGTTTTTTTTATTAATTCAAATAAAGGAAGACGGTGAATAGTCTCGTAAGACAATTAGTTGTGTACACAAACCGACGTCTACTTATCGTACGCTTCCTGCATCAGCTGCTGTCGACCCGAAGATTGCGGCAAAATGATTTCACGTAATTAAATGTCGATGTTCGAATCACTGCCGACTTCCATGTAATTTTCCGGATTATTAAAAATTTTGCATAATTGATTGCAACGTATTATGCGGAAACGTGAATAATTGTACGGCATCGTACTAATTATTCAAATGGTTTTTGCCTTTGGAATTCTCATTATTGTCGACTGAATGATGGATGGACGGCGCATAACCGTTTCGATGGACATTTATAGGTTTTTACCAGAAAAATATACCGAAGCGAAAAGACAACCTCTAGGTAGAGATAAAACTATTGCAGTATGCGATATAGTACATACAGGTCGTAGTTGTTCATTTCTTCAAACTCGAACCACTGAAATTACTGTCGTCATACATTGTCGAACCTGGTAAACTCTTCGCCAGGTGACGTCGTGTAATTTTTTAAAATCAGGTTTCAACGTTCAGAACATTCCCTACCTCCGATTCGGTAATTGGATAATGGCGGCGAGGATACGGAAACGCGGTTCTGCGATCTTACGCGCCTGCGAACGTATATTTAAAGTCGTCTCGTTCCTTTTCCAGACTTCCATTTAAGGCAGCTGCGTGTACGCATTGACAATGACCCCGCAATTATAGTTACACCGTTCATTGCGAGGGAATGGTAGTGTTTATCACCTTTCATTGGCGGTTGTTCCCTGAAGCTTAGATCGGATTGTTAAAACTTAAATACAGGCCCTTAAAAGGAACGAAATTAATCATTTCGATGCTGCCTGGGTCGTTTCGATCTGCGATAAACGAAATGTTGCTACTCCTATTGCTGCGATATTCCGGTTGTTCGTTCGTAATCAACAAAAAAGAGGTAAACGCAAGTTCATTTGTACGTGTTACTATGTACGCCGATAATTAGTCGTTCGCACGAAGAATGTCGTTTATATAATGATTAAGAGTTGAGTATTGCAAATGTTACGCAAGAAACGCCCGCAAAAAAGATCAGCTGTGTTACGATAGATTAATGTGCAATTACGAGGTAAACGTGCGTTTCCGAGGAAGCATGGGTTTCAGTCTTTTCCAACGGAGAATGGGACATGGGATGAATAGAATGTTCGGATCGCGTAATACATCTCCAGCCGGTGCTCTACGTCGCAATCATGTTAATTATCGATCAAAATCACGGTATTTCGAAAATGTTTGTTAAATATTTGTATCAGGAATTATTTATTATTTATTTTTCACTATGTTGCTTCCAACTCTTTCGAAGAATATTCGCAAGCGTTTCGATCGTCTTGTTTTCAAGAGCCGTGATTTATTCGTCCGTGTAAATTCAAGCGAACGAAGCGAATTAATATGCGTCGTTTTAACAATTTCCGGTACACTATGGTACGTCACTTCTCGCTGCACTTCGGTGCACGCAACCAGGGGAGTCTTCAATGTGCATCAGTGACAGATTTGGATAACCGCCAACTTCTTAATGATGACAGACACTCGCTAACTGCATCTGCCAACGGAGATGTCACGTTCAGTTAAAACAGTACCGAATCTCGTAGATTTCGCGCAACGTCTTGGTATTACCGAGTCGGTGTTTAGGTAACTGTTATCGATGATGTCTCGAAGCCCCGCCGCGAGATATCCGATCGTATTTACAATAACCGTAACCGATAATAATCTCTACTGTCATCAACGAACGAAAGGAATAATATTATACAAAATTATCGTTCGAATAATTATCTGCTCTCGAGCTTTTAGTCGACGTTAATATTTCTTCGAAAAATGTAAGGCGGTAGCAACATTCATTAATATCAGCGTCGATCCGGTTGATTAACATTCAGGCTTGCAGCGTTCATATCACTTTGCGTTAAATGAACCCGCACATAATTGAGCAGGCATCGGCGTCAACGCAGAGGGGAATCTTGTTAATATTCTTCGCGTTCGAAATTTTTACGTTTAGTTATTTATTGCGCTCGCGTTCGGACCTTTCGCCAACAAACTGCTTCGTGATTGATAATGGCTGTTACTCGTCGTAATTTATTCTCCCTAAATTACAGAGAATTATCAGCTCTTTGAAACTGTGAAATATCTCGAAGGAAGACTCGGAGTTCATCAATCATAAGGCTATAACTCCATCTATTTGTTTAGTACAGGTTGAACATGCTAATAATTGGCGTTTAGGCTCTTGAGATTGATACGAAAGGAATAGAAAGAATGTTTTATTCTGGAATCAGAATAATAAAACTCTAATTCTAATTTTAGAATAAAACTTTAATTCCAGAGCTTTTTCTTTAATGCGTTACATACGAAGTTATTAAAAATTAGATTGAACCTACACCAGACGCAAGTAACGGCTATAAAAAGCCAATTTTCTATTTCCAATTCTATTTCTTCGATGTTCTTCCATCCGTTCGCCACGAATTTAAAATACAGCTCTATCCCTCCAACTGCATTTCGCTAAAATCAATTTGCACGATTTCCCAGTATTGGGATTCAATGCACCCGCAGTTGCGCCGGGCAGTTGCAGTAATCCGTTGCTAGTTTCTCATTATTGATACTAGGAACGTTGCGTGCTCATAAGAGATCCGCCATGCTCGACGGAAACGCTTCCCCCGAGCTTTTCTTTCCGGTAATGCGTGTGAACAGAGCGGCGGCTGTACGTAAACGCGTTTAATAGCGTTACTTCGCTCGAATACGTTTACCATTGCGCAATGTGTTCACCGAATACTGGGCCAGTGCGTTCTGACGAGTGCGCCATGTGCTAACCTTGATTGCACTTCTTGCGAGAACCAGTAATTAACCGAATCGGAGCATTTGAAAACTCCGTGGCGTGATTCGACACTCCTTGATTGCGCATTGCGTTGTCCCAACCATGTTTCTTCTAAAAAAAAATTAAATCAGCACCTCTGCAAGATCTTTTTCTGGAACCCTCGTCCTCTAATTAGCTTTCACTCGATGTCTTTAAATTGAATTGTCTCTTGTTCTGATTTTGTATCATTCCTATTTCGATATCATCCGATAAATTTTAGCCGAAAACGGTGTATTATATTACTCAAGCGTTATATAATAATATCCGAGTGTATATCCACGTGAAATATAAATTTATTGGGAAAGCCAGTCGAAGCATAAGCGAAATACGTATTTCAAGTAATATTTCGGATCGATGTGGCATGATTAATCGATCATCCATCCGCTGCCCGTGAACAGTCCAAGCTTAGCTATTAACGATGGTCTTCGGTCGAAGTTAACGATATCGATCGTAGCTTGCGGAATGAGTTAATGAAAATTTCTCTGAAGGGAAATTGGAATGATGTATCCTCGATCTGAATATCTCGACTTGAATCGATGCTTTTACGTTTCTTGTTGAATTACCAAGATGGATAAAATTTTACTTAAACAATGCATGACTAATATTCTATTTTATCGAAGCAAAGCATAGGAAATATGAAGAATATTTTGCCATCGCGGTCCTATTTCTGGAACGTCTTACGTAAGTTTTTATCGCGATCACAAGCATAGGATTGCATCCGATGTCTCGGGTATGAATAGTCATACCATGAGTGGGCACGAAACGGAACGACAATGCATCAGACGGTAAATATCCGCGTGACATTGTCCCAGGAAGCGAATAAATCAAGTTTTACTCTTACGGTAGGCACCATTGATAATCGCGTGCAGGAAGGTCACTCAACCCCGAGGCAATAATTTACCTTACGAGACAGGCTAAAACTGTGCATACTTGTGCATATGCACAGAAGACGGTAAACTTCATCCGGGTGAATTTACACTGTACCGTCGCAACACGGAGAACGCGAGAGGGATGAGAAGATCCTCGACGGTACTGTTTGGACTAGCCCGTAACTTACACAATTTTGCTATTTTCCCCGCGTTCTTTCGTTCGCGCAAGAATGGAGACTTATGACCACTGTTCTTCTTCCGTCTCTCATTTCAAACACTACTTCGTTTAGGTTCTATCTTCAGTTTTTTTCTCAGAGATACAATTCCACCCGCGAACCACCAGCTTCGATAGAGAAAATCATTTCGAAATATGTAACGTATACAACAGCTATCGATTCGACGAATATTACACGTAAATTACTCGCGAATGGAGGAGTAATTTTCGCAGATTTATCGAATTATATATAAAAGTGAAATTAAATTTCACTCGTCTTTTGACCAGGCCGATTCGAAATCGCTTTGAAAGAGCTTTGGTTAATTGCTTTCGTAAAACGCATCATTTTTCTCTTACTTTGAAAACCGTCACTCGTTTGTAATACTTTACACTTTTAACGAAGCGGAGGATGAATTGCACGCATTGAATAAGTTGCTCGACTTGAAGCGTTACAAATTTATTATACGGGAATGTAATTGCGTTTTCTTTTTGTGCGTCATTATCTTGATGTAGCAAACAACGGAGTTACGAAATCAATTAAATTGGAGAATTAATTACTTTCTCCTCTGCGCGGAGTTTTTGGGTTCGGTATTGAAATTGGGTCGTGCCTACTTCTTGTGTCGATAACTCTCGCGAGCTCAATTATGAAATTAATTTATGAAAGGCAAAGAGTTTAAAGTTTTAAAGATATCTATTCTTGAAAGTAATGAAATTGTCTAGCCTTAGATATTCGAGATTTTATAGAAATTGTGCAAAGTAAACATCGTTATGGATTATTTCGATATTAATTTTTTAAATGAATCGGTATAACGAGAGACTTCATCAGTTACGTCTATATTGCTCTGTTGGCGATTAGCTAGCTCCACTTTTGAATTAATAACCAATCCTTTCATTCGTAATTATTAGAGTGCTCGGGACAGTTATGGGAACATCAATTAGGGGAATGGATTAAGCATGAAAGACGAGAGAAATGCCGAGTATTCGATATAGCACATATTCAATCTTTAATGAACGTCTACCTGAAGATGCAGTTTGGAACTTTTCAAGTATCGGATACCTTGTCGAAAGAGAAAATTACTCGAATAAGCTACCCTCTAATTATTTCTAGTTTCCAAGCTAGTTTTAAGTACGATACACTTATTTTATACGTTTCACGACCGAGTTAAAATCGGATGCGAATAAGGATAGTTTCTAAAAATAGGAGTAATCAGACTAGTTATCGTTGTTCTTATCCAATTCTGCGTATAGCTCGTTGTCACAGGATGCATCGATCACAAAAGCATCATTAAGATCGGTATCTTTTTAAACGGGAAAACTCTACCCCCCGGATATCGTGCTTGATTGCTCCTCAATTTTCGCTCATTACTTCTTTCTCGTCATCGCGATCGCTTGATCGAACAGTGTCAAGCTGGCAAGCGTCCAACGTGGGACGTATACAAGATCAGGGTCGGATCGAGGCACTAGCTTTCAGAATTTCTAACCGCAGCGTCGATGAAATACATAAAGACAAACAGAAGAAACTTTCTAACTAAAAAATAATAGTTAAGTAAATTCATGCAAAAAGACGTACGCTTTAGACGTATTTCTGTAAACGATGAAGTAGAAGAGGAACATGCAGTGCATGTAGATCAATTCTTGTTATCCAAGAATGTAATAGCGATTAATCATATCGTGGTCCTCGCGGCTGTGATTTGGGAGTCGAGAAAATCGCGATCCTTCGCGGCGCGCGTGAACGAATGTAATTTAAAGCGGCGCGCCAATTGCCGTAATGCGAGCGACTGCAGAATGACCGCGGGAGGTGCGCTGGGTGGTCCGATTATGAGATCTAGGTCTAAGATCCCGAGGATCGTGTCGAGGGTGCTGCTTGGCAAGAATTGCACGCCCGGCTACCGGTTGCATCGCGCGCGGGAAATTGCTTGCGCCCTGACGTCGCCGCCTTTTAATTTCGAAGCCATCCGGACGTATCCGCTCATCCTCGCCAAGTGGCTTTCGCGGAAGTTAAATATTTGGCTTAGAATGGAGTCTTTAAGTCCGACGGAAGGCTCGTTTACGAGGAGGCGATTTCTTGAGTAAATACGACCATCCACAGTAATCCTATAAGCTTTGATCTGGAATCTAGGCACATTTTGTTGGGGCTTCTTGAAAGGAGAAAAAGGAAAAGTTTCCGCGGTATTTAAACGTTCCGCGAAGTGTTTAAAAAGATGATCCGTGTTTCGTTAAGAGTTTATTATTTATCGTCGCGAATGCTAGTAAAACTTTCTCGAAAATAAAGATGCTTTCAACAACGTTGAGCTTGGCTTGATAGTGCAATAATGGTTGAAATAGGTCAATTCTTGAGGCCAGTTCGTACAGGTTTTCGATGTTTATGATAAGAAATAAAAATAGTACGTGAGGTCGATAGCCTAGAGCCGACCGATCGTTAACCTATAAATGTCGAGCTTCGGACCCTGACGAAGTAATAGCGATCGAATAGCAGTGTGTGCCATAAATTTGGAAATGTCTTGCGGAATTACAGCACGAGCAAACCCCAAATCCTCTTTTACTGTAAATTTTGCGTTCGGCGCGTTTCTGCTTTATCTTGAATTTCACAGACCTTCCAAATCTTCGAATAGAGTTCTATTATTTCCTCTTACCGCTTGAACATTCGATTAACACATCGAAAATAATTTATCTTTAATTTAGTATTTTCCGTGTATTCGATTACTCTGTTTGAATATTTCGTTGGCAAATATTTTACAGTCCCTTGTTAGGGCTCCACGGTTTACTTTGTCGTAACTGTTATATTTGCAGTTAAACTGTGGCCTTCCTCGTTTTGTGACGCCACTCTTTCAACATTGTGGTTTTTCTAATTACGCATATGACGACATAGACGGTACCGGTACATACGGTAATTCACGGTTCAGACCAATTGACCTGAGAACGTCAGATCTATAGAAAGAGAGTCTCCGGAGTCTCGTGTATAAATTTTACTGCTTGAATTTTATTTCTAAACAATGATACAGCGTATCATTCAATAATAGAGGATAAAATGAGAGAGGGATCGTTAATTTAATAGATGTTATACAGGAGATGTTTCCTTCAGGGATGCTGTGGACTCCTCGGTAAGGCTGATCCAGCAAACCATAAGCTAGCATTCCTTTATATCGGAGTCGATCGCAATATCTAGTCGAGTCTAAGGCAAGGTTTGCTGGATCAGCTTTATTGAGCAGTCCACCAGCTTGCCTGGAGGAAACGACAACCATTTCGATATAACATCTATTAAATAGATAATGACCACGTGTAACGAAAGTATCCAATTCCTGTATATTTATAGTATTAAATTATTATTCATTTGCTATACTATAAAACGAGATTTTTTTCTTAATTGAAACAGTTTAGCGATCTGTTTATCATCGTGAACAGAAAACTTTTCATTGCTACTTTAATTAAAAATAAAATATCGAAAGGTTCCAGGTTGAGTAACACCGATTACTTCAGTTTATATTATATGCGGAGAACTATAATATTATTTCTCCATTCGACGTCAAAACGCCGCCTTTCGCGATTGGCATTAATTAAATTTCGACCGGAACATTCGCGTCGCTGCGGTCCGATAAATTCCATGTTTGCATAAAACGCGAACAACGACGGAAAATGTGAACGAATATTATTATCAGCGATATATGAAATTGCCGTGTGACGTGCATTTGAACGATATTTAACCATTCTTTTGTCGTTTCTCGATTAAACGTCTGCACGAATTAATTTGCGTTTACGTTTCGCCCAGAAACACTGAAAGGATGCCCAAGTATTCATTCACGCGCGTTCGGACCAAATTGTCCCGGTTCGAACTGAAACAAATCGAGCGGGTACGCGAGGAAATAAGAGTTTCCCTCAATGGTTCGTAATCCGCCCACGTTTCTACGAGCAGTTCCAGAGTTTCTAAAACCGCAGTCGATATCCTGTAACTTCTGTTCCTGGATGTATCTCGTTCACCGCTACGAATTGAATAAATTTCTCGTCGGTTACGGCGTGTTCTACAATGGCTGGGGCGATGTTAACTCGACGTATTGCTACTCAGAAACATAACGCATCTCTCATAATTTGCATACAATGGCGTACAATTCGAGCAAGGAAACTCGGGGCCGTTGCGATGGCGTTTTATTCGAATTCAATGGGGATTAAATAGATTCCGCCAATATTGCTGATGCACACCACGCGGTAGTTCAACAGATTCGTTACGTAATTGCGCATTAACAGATAAATTAATTGGACTGGCGGATTCCGAAAGTCGATCGCTTGTTTAATTCGGCCAATCGCGGTGCGAACCGTTCGATTTCATTTTTGGGCCGTTAATGAACCCCTTTGTGTCGCGACATCGAACAGGATATGATGTAGATACTAATGGAAAGGAATAAATGTTACTGGAATACTAAATTCTTGATATTTTACTGTAAAGTAGTTTTAAATTGTCGGACTCTCGTTAGCGTAGAATCGAAAAAAAAGTTAGGTTCGGGAAGTTTCCAGATTGCATTTACTTTAATCGTTCAGAGAAGTTGTATTTAATCATACCCCCTGCAGCATTACTTATTTAAATCCTAATCGAGTAAATTATTTTCAGAAACATTTCGATACGTCAAGGAATGTTCTTGTTCCGTTCCTCCGGCTCAGAACGATCTCAGCATTACTTTCCACCAAGAAATCGATTCTCTCGAAGTTGCAGATCAGAAGAACTTCCCAAGTTAGGGAATGGAGTCTCTTCAACAGACCCACTCCCATTCGGTTCTTTCTTTAGCAAGCTTCAGCCTCCCCCGAGGTGTATAAATCTTCAGGTTCATTGCCAACAAGCGCACGCGATGGTTACACGCGTCTTACCGTCTTTGGTCGTCGATTCGCGGAACCCTAAAAATATCGAGCCGCCACTTTCGCGTTTCGGTCGCGCGGTTCAGCAGCCGATAAAACGACCGAACAGCGGTCCCGTGGGCGTATGGACGATACCGCGAGTCGCTTTACGTCCACTTAACCGAGGTGAAAACGAAACGGTGGAACACGCAGGGAAACAAAAAGCCAAATCCCGCCAGCAGAAAAACGAGCGGTGCGCATCCTGTCCGACGCGCGTGGGTTCATTCAGCGTGGCGCGCTCGCGATTTTTACCTGTCGTCGGTGCCGATATTATATTCCCGCGGCCGTACGTCACCGCGTGGGTGGAGATACGACGATAAACCGGTGGGTGGATGCCGGCTCGAACCGTGTGTTTTGTTATTTCACGACCTCGTTTTATTTTCTTTTCTCTTTTTCTTTTTTCTTTTTTTTCCCCCATCGGTGGCCAACGATATTCGGACGCCACGTAATTCGGGGACGCGATCGAGCGGCGAAGAGCTTCTGCGGGGATTTCGCGCGCCCCAGTAAATCAATTCCATCTCGTGCGCTTCGGTTTCGAACCGATGGGAATAATAGATGCAAATTATTTTGCGCCGTTCCTTTTTTTAAGAGTTTTCCATCGGGGGCTTTGGGATTTGTTTTTCGATAAAACGCACGCGATGTATGATGTCGATGATGAAAGACGAGGAAGGTGGACTCGCGATAATTAAATGAATAAACCGTGGAAAGGTTTATTAATATATATATAGGATAGAAGTGCGAGCGAAGAATGGGATCGTGACCATGGGAAGCCTATGTATAGGCGCGATAAAGCCTACGTATGAATTTTCAACGGTATGAAATATATCTGACTTTTTCTGTATTAAATGTATTATTACTCATCATAATTTTATCTCTTTGCATCCCACGTATTCGAGGTCAACGATTTGCGTTAATGGAGTCAACAAGATCGATTTACATAAATCCCATCCACTTATCTTCCTTGTACGATCGAATCCAATAAGATCAATTGTTCAATGGAATTACTTGATCATGATCGGAAAGTGCATTCCGAGCGTTGTTCGCTCGGAATCGAAGGTTAGTGGAAAGCCTTAGAACGTATGGAATTGAGACATTCCCCTATAGTACCGCGTTAAAGCTTGTAATTTATAAAGTACGAGAAAGAAAAGTCTATCTGATCAGCATGAATCAACATTTATTTGAAATCTTCTATAACATCTCCAAAAATATCTGTAATTAGATCTTGTCTCCTATTCGGACCGCTGCTTCTTGCTCCACAAATTGCATTTTGATTGCCATAGCAATCTGTGCCTTTCTTGTAATAACTAATTGCTTTCCCATTGCATCGATTACACACAGCACGGAAAAAACATTCGGCGAACGGCTCTCAGTTTTACTTCTCTTCTTCAAGGTAAATGATCTATTGTATCATTACGGCTTCTTTTTCATGGCTCTTGGCGAGGCTTTATGAGCAAGCCAGGCGAACAATTTTTTAGGTCGTCGTTACGCGAGTGACTTATTCGGTATCGTTACGTCATCGTCCGTGTCGGCGCCACTAAATCTGCATATTTACTCATTGAACTACATTACTCGTTTGCGTACCGTGTGTGGGTATTTTTATTACTTTCGAATGTGCCTTTCCAAAAGTCAGAAATTTCCCCATTCAAAACATTGAATAATTGATAGCTTTTGTTTTATTATTAAGGAAAAAGCTGTATCCGAGCAGCAAGGTATCCGTAAAAATCAGACATACTGATTTTTAAACTAAACTTTACAGGCTATCAGAGATGACCTGAAACCTAACAGCAAAGGTCGAAAACGCTATGAATAAATTGCTGGACACGGTTTCTATGACACGCAACCGTTTCATATTCAACCAAGCAAGGGTTCGGGGCAATTAGTATAATTAATTTCTAGTGGACTCAGACTCGTGCTAAGTATTATTATTATCGCATTTCCCTGAAAGTTCCGACGCTTCCCTTCGAGCGCAAATAATGAGCGCGCAGATCACTGCGAAATTACTCGGATTCGTTCAAATAATTTTTTAAGCAAGATTCACGTTTCCTGGAAGAGCAGCGAAACAAAACAGTAGAAGTGGAACGTTTGCAACGGTGCTGGATAAACAATCAGATCGAAATTGCTGCTCTTTCGCGAAAGTTACTTCGGTAAGGAGATATTGTAGAAGTTTGAACATTCGAGCTTTGCGAATTCTCGTTTACGCGTCCTAGTTTTATTTAAAATATACGGAGGAGTTGAACAACCATTTCCACCTTAATATCGCCAAGATTACGCGAGGCGGAGCGAAGTTTGTTTAACATAAGCTCCATAGGCGATGACACGTAGCGGTATGCGTTTCTTCATCATTATTCAGGTACTTTAGAAATACGAGGACCATCCCTATTTTCTGAATATTTTGAAACATGCAGCTAATATGATAAAAAAAAAAAAAAAATATGAAACTATCAGTTTTATTTCGAAATACGAACTTGTTGAAAATACATTTTCATTCTATAGCGAGGGAAGGTATTATGGATATATCGAATCAGTAAGGGAACAGGTTGCCCAAGAATGTTTATCTTTCCGCGAACGATCTACATCATTAGTCGGCGACGCTATTCGTTCCTTATTCCCGTCACGTCGACTCCTATGACTCTTTCCGCGATGAAGCGACTCACCAAAAAACCATGGAAATCGTACGCAACGAGATTCCGTAAAACTGTACTCGCACGGCAACTGGTCGTCGATTGTGAAAGTTTCGTTGTTCGTCGGCACGCGTTCCATCAGAAGTCAGGCAACGTCCTGTCGTTAGACACAGAGATGAGCAGAATTTTAGTCGAATAATAGACGTGAAATACAAAATACCAACGATTCTACTTCGGTATTAAATCGTAATGTTAGGAAAGCTGGGGTTGGGATTTAAACGCCTTGTTTGCACGGAGGATTTCGAGTCGAGCGAATATTAATATCCAAGATCAATCTTTTCGACAAGTGTGAAATATCACTCGAGAGCGGCGCCTCTTTGATCTAGAAGGCAAACCAGCCGGATTTCATTTGCTCTATTCGTTCGCGCGAGATATGAAGCAAAGAGCGGTGCATGCATAATGCAGAACAGCGCATGACGCTCCGGCGTTAAGTTTTAATTAAGCTCGGAAGTACATCGGAGCGAATGCCGACAATTGCAGAATATGATATAGATAGGGTCGTGGGGAGTATCGCTCGATCTGAATTTAAATAAATGTCGTGCCACGAACTTTCTCCATGGTACACATAAAATATTCTTTTATACGGGGTGCGTCGCGCAACTGGGTCGCATTTCCTGTTTCGTTGGAGACGGAGAGAAACGGCAGAAGAAAAGGTTGAATGGCGTATAACGAGATCTATTATCGACCTAACTTGTTATTATTACGTGCTTCTTGTTGTACAAGGAAGAGATAACGATGAACCTGTAAAATGCGGATTAACAAGCATTTCCTGAACAGTTGATTCATGTTTATCCATAAAAGAGTTTCGTATACCTTCGTTGATACTCGGCGCAGGGTTAAGAGAAAGCAAGTATTAATTCGATTAAGTCAACGAGCTCTTAACAAAGTAACGATCCTGGTGTCCTCGATGGATCGCGGTCATCCAAGGGTTAACGATTTCACCAGTTGGATCTCGCTCGCGAACGAAGCCTGAAACTTGCCCGAGAATTGCCTTCTTACATCGACGAAGGTGTAGCGTACATTTTTATCCTTTCTATCTGTATTTTGCTAGCCAGGAAATAACTTCAAGATAGCGTTCGAACTTCCCAGTGTTTCGACGCGAGATATCGAAAACACGCGAACGTTTCCAGTCAGGCTGTTCAATATCTTGTTCGAGACGCGACGATAGCGAGCACTACGAAGCTTTCGCTGATTTATTCGCGACACACCCTATACGGCGACAGGTGATAGGCTAATACGCACGGTGAGAATTTATGTCCGTGATCGGACACGATCATCTCCCGGCATCCGAGACTCCGCCATCCGTAAACGACGTGAAGTCACGGTTATAATTGTTGCGATGCCGTGCGTCGCGGGACTCGGGCATACAGCTTGAAAATAAATCTGACAGAACTACCGGTTCTGTCCATTCCGAGATATTACCCCGTGCGAACTATTTCTAGGTTATCTGTCGTATATGGTAATCTGTAGATGGAAACTTAAATAAAACTAAGAAAGAAAGGAGTAATGGAATTCCTGTACCTTTCACTTTTCTCGAATCCAAAAGTATAGCGAAAGCCACGCACTTTACGCGAACGCTTTTTCGCCATTTTTGAAAGGTCGTATTTCAAATCGCTTTATAGGTTTAAAAACGGACCATTGACTAACAGCTGGCAGGAACGAGTTTATATCGAGTTTTTTTTTTCCAATGCGTCGAATCGTATTCGCGAACACGCGAGAACAGGTGTCGATTAAGTGCTCTTTTTTTGTTAAACGTTGAGTGTTAATTATCGATCACGCGAGAGTTTTAATATTTCATTCGACGCTTTGAATATGACGTTTCAAAGCGGTCGGTCGCAAATCAGCGTTAGTTTATTCGACCGTTGCGAGGACGAATTAATTAATACCGTTGAGCGTGAATTGCCAACAACGCAGACTTTGCGCACGGTTTTCCTTTGAGCGATCGCCACTTCGCACGAAATGTGAATCCTTCTTGGAAAAAAAAAAATACTCTGTGTCATAGGACAGAGAATTCTAGAGTAACTTGGTATCGTAGCAGCGTTTATCGCGTTTAATTAACTCTTCGTCCTGATTGTTTCAGGTCGAGTCGGTGGATTTGGCGCTGAAGATCTTGGACAACTCGCAAGTCAGAGGGAAAACGTTGTCTGTCCAAAGGGCGAAATTTCAAATGAAGGGAGACGCGTACGACCCAGCCCTAAAACCGAAACGGAAAAAGAAAGACAAGGACCGGCAGAAAAAGATCCACGAAAAGTAAGTTCAATTTATTTAACCCATTCACTATCGACTACGAGATGTCGCGTAGTTCGAATAAATTGCACGACTTTTAATCACGAATTATTGCAAAAGAAGATCGTAAATTTTCTTTTAAAACAACAAATTTAATATCACTTTTTATTATCAAAGTAATAACCGGATTACATATCCGCATTAAATCTTGGTGCCCAAGTCAAAACGCTTTCAATTAGCCAGTGATTGAGTTAACGAATCGTTGCTATGCATATCATGTTGCGATGTCATTTGTCAAGGAATTACGTGAATTAATTAGGGTAGATTTTTGCACGAGAGATTCCCGTCTGTAATCAGCACTCAGAACTGTGTACGAGTACTATCATCGACTGAACCAGTTTATAAAATCATTAGTTACGTTCAAGTCACTGCTCATCTAACGTCTCAACCACTCTAACCGTTCGCATCCACCTAGATTCCACTTTGCTTCCATCATCATGATAAACTAATGTCTTCGGTCACGCTAGGGCTTCGATCAGGGATGGGCGAATTTACATAGTTACTATAATTATAGTAGTTACTAATTTGGTATGTAAATGTAGTAGCTATTTGATAGATGTGGAAATTATATTTTATATTGGACGGATAAAAAGTTATCCGTACAATTATTCAGTCGATTGAATCATCGAGAACATTGTGCTTTTACACTGTGCTAGGATTTGATGTGCATCTAATAATTTTTGAAGTACACGAAAACGAAGACGTTTCATGAGGAAAAAGTGTTCCAGACAGGACCACGAGCGCAACCCGAGATGGTCGCGTAAATCAACCCTTAAAGAGCACCGAATAATATTTGCCCAAGCCGCGAGTGTTGGTTAGAGAGGCTAGTGTAAATCGAGCCGAAACGATGAAGGGTATCTCGATTCCGTTGAGATTGAGCGGGAACATATGATACGCATTCTCGAGCGGATGCCAGCGTGAAAAGATGAATGAACCAGTCCGAATGAAAAAGAAACGCTGGAAATGCTCTAAGACGCGATTTTACGCGGGGAACCGAGCGTGAGAATTCGCTCTTTTCACGGATTCCTTCAGATGACGGAAAAAAACCCGCCGTTGGATTTTCTTTGATCGCATTTTGTTTGCGAGCGTGAAACGACTGAATGTATCTTCCTCCGTTTTCCCTCCTGGAAAAGGCGGAGGAATCGCTGAGCGTGTCGTTTAGCTGACGGTTTGTAAGGTCGTTTGACATCGTGGCGCATTCACGATAATGCCGCGAAATACGCTATCTCCGCCGTGAAGAGATTCGAAGTTGAATTGGGTCGAAGTAGCACTTCGGTTGAATCAGTACTTGTGTTGAATTCTTAGTGTGCGTTATTTTACCTAGATAAATTAATAGATCTGCATTAAAAGTTTGAGATTGAAACACTCGTCTGTATTACTTAATTATTATCTTGGACTCAGTTCAATTAGAACCAAGGTACAGCGTCGGTAATAGGCTCCTTTAAGCATGCAAAAGAAAGAAAAGCGGACCCAACAACTAAACGAAGGACTTTCCTCGGTTTTCCTATAGTATCGTAGCAATTTGTATATACCGATCCCTCTCGTTCCCCATGTACAGCAATGTCGATCGATCGTTTATTCTAAGGCACGATTGCAGGCAACAGCCAAAGTTAGTTTGCGGCTTCGTCGAGTTTCTCCTATTGCCAAATCGAAGGATTTGGGGTCGCTCCCCGGCCGTTGCGCAAGACTCGGTTGAAACCGGATGCCACGGAGGAACCGGACCAAGTTCGCCGCGGCCAGACTGCTTGGCGTTGGCGGGTTCCGGTAAAAGCAGCTGCGAGACTCGATTACTCACGTCGGGAGGCCACGGCTCGCGCATATAACGCGTCCCGGCGCATCAGCTTGCTGGACTTTCTTACAAGCGTCCACTTTCCTCTCTCGATCGCGAACAAAAAGGCTCCGTTCTTCCTCTCTCGTTCGCCAGACGCATGCGAGCCTGCCTCCCTGCGGCGCGAGTTGTTTTCTTCTGGGCCTTTCGGCTATTTGCTCGGCAAATCGGTGCATAAGATACTAACGGATTTTCATGGCTCGAGAATCCTTTGTAACTGTTTCGTTGTCCGTTACTTATTTTTAAAGCATCTATCTAAGATAACAA
The DNA here is from genome assembly GCF_026283585.1 of Hylaeus volcanicus. NCBI lineage: Eukaryota > Metazoa > Arthropoda > Insecta > Hymenoptera > Colletidae > Hylaeus > Hylaeus volcanicus. The sequence continues at coordinate 2,503,531 of NC_071980.1, read as the reverse complement.
TTCGATTCTGAACATTGTTTTCAAATATTTCGTAAGTACGGGGTATATATTAATAACGACGTTAGAAGCAAACAACCGTCGTTATTAAACAAGAACAGAGCGCATGACTTTCCATATTTTATTTCAGACTCCAAAAACCAATCCCGCAGGAACTCACGTGCATGAGTAATCATCGGGCAATCAATACCATTGCGACCCTCAATTTTTTTCATTCAACAAACGTTCCTCGAACTATATAAAACATTTCCATTTTTTTTTTGCCCAGAGCAAACACAAAGCACCGCCAATTTTTCGATGACAAACATCAAAATACCCGAAATATATACGTAGACGTCGCATCTGTCTCTTTTTTCGGAAAAATAAATTTCAAAAATTTACCTCACATATTTTAACGGAAGTGTAGCAAACGTACATGTAGAAGGAAATTAATCGAAGATTCAAAGTATCGTCGGACTTGATCTTTTTTTTGTGAACTATATCACCGCGTTAATAAACATGTACCGCCCTATTAAAAAGAATGTAAACTTACGTGTAAATGAAGGTGCAAGGGTAATCGGTGCTAATGAAAATCGATCCCGTTATCCTTGATGAGAGGTTGGCAGGCCAATTTCATGTAAATTTCTTAAATAATCAATTGGACGAGTCATGGATACGAGTTATATGTTTCACGACGCATGTGGTTTATGCATGACGGTGGACCACTACGTTTCAAACGAGTGGTCGAACTCGAACCAGAGATTTAATAATAGATAGATTAGTTCTGCGCGCCTCGATGCTCGTTCTTGGGATTTCGATCGGCTAGGTTTTTATTTTGGGCATCGGTCGAAAATATTTATTCGTTCGATGATGAAATTTTCACTGACGTACATCGCTAAAGCTACCAATCTGAGAGGTACTAAACCTTCCATCAGCAAAAATTAGGGTCATTCTTTTACCTCTTTTCCTGCACCGAATGTCAAGATTGTCCCGAAGGCGATCGCGGTCTCCATTCCGAACCTGTAATTATTCACGCCGCGCTATAGCATTCGCCGCGTAATGGCTTCGAGCTCGTTACTTCGGCGACCGGAGCATATCGCCTCGGAGTCGTCGAGGTGCACGGGGAACATGGTCCTTATCCGTCCACGGTGCCCGTAATCATCGGTTACTCGAATGTTTGCCGTCTTCATCGGCGTGCACGGGGCATCTGTCGTAGGACGAGAAGCACACCGAGTTCGATGGCCTTCTTTCGCGAAAACCAGTTATTTGCGAACGAGCCGGGCCCTCCGCGACTCTTCTTTGCCGGAAGTCTTTCGCTCTAACGGTCCTCTCGCGTTCACGAATCGCCGATCTCTTTTCCTATCCGGACGATTTTCCCCTCCACGATTGAATCTCGATCGCAGCCGTCGATCCCACCGGCGATTCTCACGTTTTCGTCGTGCGGGCATGGTTCTTCGTCGGCCCTGTTGCTCTCTCGAGGATTTCCTGATTCCTCGGAATCGTGCGCGTGCAATTTCGTCAGCGAGGCGTGTTTCACGCGTCCAACGGTCGGTCTTGAGACGACCAGTTTCGGTTTGGTTTACGGGTACTATGGCCTGGCGCGTTGCGCTTATTTTCGAATACGGGTCGTCGGTTTGCATAGAGCAAATGAAATTCGTGGAAATGTTTTTGGTGACAGAGAAACGGCGTGTCTCTGTGATTTTATTCGCTTCGTTGTTTATTTGACGGCTTGAGGAAAATTACTTTGCCGCTACTTAATACGTTATAAAAATACCTACAAGTACACGAGTATCCCACGCTTCAACAAATAATGGTTTTACGATATATTCTTTTTATTTCATCACATTTCTCTCGCGATTACATTTCGTTTCATCCGAAGACAAGTGTAATAACATCGAACGTTTAAAATTTACGAATGGTTGAGAAATAGAATTTCTTTTAAATAAACTATCTAACTAATGCATTGACGTTAATCCCGCGCAAACAACTTCTACTACCTATGAATTATCGTCGATTCCACGAGTTTGCAGGAACTTTGTAAACTTTATACTCATCTACAAATCCAACGCTGTTGGCAAACTAGCGGACGACTGATGTTTGTCTTTTATTGCAAGAGATAAGAGAGTTTTCTGTATACCCCACGTTTTACGACTCGCGTACCGAATTCGCAGCAGACGCGATTAATCGCGCCGCCAGAATTTTGGGCCAATGAATCATCAACGCCTGAGATTTCGGGGTGATCTCATTCGCAAATTAACGAGATAACGCATTCCGCGCGATCATCGAGCGTTGCAAACATTTGTTTTTCGCGATAAATCTTTTGCGCACAGTTTAGCCTTGTAGCTAATGCATACACGTCGCTCATTTTTTCCTCCTTCCATTTTTACGATGTAATTTCGTGCTGGTACCAGGAAGGAAATTTTTCTGCGAAACAACAATGGTACGATTTGCACCGTGAGCTTATTCCAAAGCCTGATCGACGCGTTCGATGGTGTCATTGATGATCTACGCTGTAATTTAGTTCACGTCATTCGAGGTATTGTCGATAGGTACTTCATTTACAAGAATAGCGCGTACATTCGCTAAGAAAAGGGATGAGAGGCTCAGTTCTGTAATTGGATATTCAAACAAAGTAAAGGGAAACGAGTTGCGTACGTATCGGCTTATTACTAACCGATTTACTCGAATAACTATTATTCAACGTAACAGTGATGTATTCTAATTGTCTCATGTTTTTGTTATTTCGTTCAAGAAATTTAAAACAGTACACAGCGTAGAATATTTTCTATGCTTATAGAATAACAAGAACTAAACACATCCGAGCTATTTCGCGATTATCCGTTTCATTCAAGTCCCCCACTCAACCGCGTCGCCCGTGTTAATTGATATTTGTCCACGGAATGAGCGATTCGCCTCGAACGCAAGCATCAATTACGAAGCCAGCGCCAGATTCAATCACGAAATCGGTCGCGCGCGAACGGGCCTCGCGCGTATTTTAATTCCAGTCGTCATTATAACCGCGCGCGGTACGCGCGTATAAATTTCGCTGCTCGATAAATACAGGGGAAAAAGAAGATGGGAAAACGGCTGCCACATATGGTAACTTGTCAGCTCTGACGTCGTAAATCTATCCGACGAGTGTCCATCCAGTGACAAAGATTTACTGCGCGTATGCGGTGCACATTGCGCGACGTTCCGTACGTGTCCATTTATCAGTGTAATCTTATACGATGCAAAATTATCGTATTTAATAACCCGACCGCATGAACACGCTCGATAAACCTCGGAACGGTGACAGTTTATCGATTTATCTTGCGGATCTACCCAGGCCCTGTAACAGCCCTCTTCATCCCGCTGCTTCGGCATCGATATCATTGTCGATTCCACACCCGGTTAATTATGGTAGAAATCACTGAATATTAATGATGTCTCGACACGAGAGGCGTTCTAATCGCGAACGATACCACGCCGTCTTAATTAATATTATCTGATCGATCTACGATTAGCTTAATCGACTGCGGGGGTTAAAGCCGTTATTGATTGTTCGAGCCGGTGCGGCCAACTTCGCGACCGCAGATAGCGCGCGTGAATTGCAATTTTCAATTATGCGCGATCCTTGATTTATCGATCGCCGGGGCTAAACTTTTGTTATCTCCCTGATACAGATGCCGAAAACGCCTCGATTTCTAGATTATCTCATTCGGAATTAATTAAGAGGCTTGAACGAAAATGAATTTGTTTCTGCAAAACCTTGTGAAATTTGGAATTGGTCCAAATGGCCGTGCTCTGTAAACCTCTAGCGTTGATTAAGGTTTGAGGAAAACGTCGTTAGTTTCCACAAAATTTCCTCTTGTCATAACCACATTTTTATTGCGGTCTCACTTGAATACACCGCGTAGTAGAGAATTATCTACCGAACCATCACATTCCTGGCTAGATATTATAAGTTACGGTCTTAAAAAGTAACAGGAAAAGTATGAAATATGGTGGCCACGATAGAGGCTTTATTTTATAATGTGGCGCCGCTCCTTTGGGAAATCTTTACCGATATCGAGCACTCTCCCGCACATGATCATACATGAAATGCGTATCTGCCTGTTATTCTTCGTTTGAAAGTATTTTTGGTGTTTTGGATATCGTAAACAGCAACTTCACGAAACAGAGCCCAACGGAAAGTAAGTTGCTACTAAAGCGCGCGCTTTGTGGTCGCGTTGAACAGTTTCCAAATAGTAAACATAGGTTGTAGCGAGGGATAACGTAAACATCGTTTAACTGTTTTTGCTTTGCATCACACTAAGAGTAGAGCCATCATCGTTTCCTGCCCATTTCATATTTTTCTTACGTGTCTCTAAACAAAGTATTTCATGATCGTGTTTACGATATCCTTGTCTTATCTTTAACCACGGAATGTGGCGAGCATCCTGTACATTTACATTTTTCTAATATAATATAGAGAAATTAATTTTACGATTAAATAGACCCAGCGTTGCGTTTGAAATGCAACAGAAGCGAAGATCTATTTTCCTCGGTTGCGAAAAAAAGTTTGAACGCTCCAGTTGGAATACTGCGTGGAACAAATGTGTTAAGACTTCCCATAATGTCGTATCTCGTCGGGAGTCTACCACACACGATGCCGCAAAATGTTATGGCTCATTTCATCGGGCTGGTAAACTGAATCGTGTAGCTCTGAGAGCATAAAGCGAGATCTATGCTCGCGATACAAGCCAAAAAAGAGATCGATCTATCGCCGTTTTACGCGTTCGCGATTTGCATTCTTTGGACTTATTACAGAAACAAAAGCTACGATATGAAATCAGAGATACCAGCGGGTAGTTGATCATTTAGTGTTTCATTGCATTTCTGTTTCCACGTGTTCAGTTCCATTTTATCCTTTCGTACCTTGTTGCGATCGTTGACGAGTATGTTCGCTGGAAAACAACAACCCGCTTCATTATAATCTCTTGTTAGCGTTTTCTGCTTCACAAAAGGCCACGTATACAACCTACTCCGAATTTCGACCCAGTTGTCTTGTTGCTCCTATGCAAATGCATTTTATACCTTTGAAAATTCGTATCTCTACTTTAAATGCAAATTTCGCTTCATGTTATTTTCTACAATGTTCTGTTCCATTGGTCTACAGAGACGAATAATATTAATAAGTATTTAATCGTGGTAGAAACGAAGCGAATCGATTCGAAATTTTATCTTTGCCGCAATTATGCGTTCCCTGCGTGAAGTAGGTTATTTATGACGTCCACTTTTTATTGCAGACTATTCGATTGGAGACCAGAACGTCCACTGGGCGAGCCTCAGAAGCACGAAAGGGTGGTAATTATAAAAAATCTTTTCTCGCCAGAGGACTTCGATAAGGAGGTCGCGTTATTACTGGAATATCAACAGGACATCAGGTCCGAATGCCTGAAGTGCGGTGACGTTAGGAAAGTTGTCATTTACGACGTAAGTATCGCGTATCACATATTTTAATTCACATATTCGAAACTGACTTTAATTAAAATTTCCTCAAAATTTACCTGTCGCCAATTAAAAGGAAGGTTTATGGAACGAATTTAAATGGGGCGTTTCCACTTCGTGTCCCCTCTTTATAACCTTTTTGTTTCGGTTTACTTAACAGCGTATTGCTTGACATTACCATAATTATAATGTATTCATACCCAAAAGAGTGCTCGGAGACCCGGCATAATTTTTGATCGAGAAAGTTCTTGATTCTTTAAAAAGATTGACGGCGTCGTAACTTTGTAACCCAATGTGGAAGTAAATTTTCTGATATAAATGTTGCACGTGGTCCATGCCAAGACCAAAGTTGATTAGGAATCGTGCATATAATAGAATCAGATGCTCGCAGTGTTAGCTATCCTTTATTCTCGTGGCCTCGATTAACAATTGGGAGTACGCGATGTTAATTATGCAAGCAACGGAAGAAAAGGGGGTCGTCTATTGCGCGACCAATAAAAAAGTCGCAATCGTACTTAGAATCTATTAATCGTCCTAATGTGGTACAGTCAGCTAAACGTAACGAGCAGAGAGCATTAGGATCGGTCGTTATCTTCGTGCCGCGTGCTCCGTTTCGCATAGATTATTGCATCGTTGACGAGTTTTGACATGGTTAGGAAAGCTGCATGAATATGAATTCGCGTACGTAGAGCGAATTTATTCGTGGAACGATCTCTTTCGTAGTTGCAAAATAAAAAAATTGTATGGCTTTCGTGGTTGTACGAACGACACACGAAGTACGATACTACAAAGCTGAAAACATAGTCGTATTAGGATACGAAAAAATGGAGTATTTCTACTAATTTTTTTCAATTTCATACTAATTTTTCATCGTATAAAGGGATTTTTAAAAGGGGAATTTGAATTGAAACGTTACAAGAAAAATCAGGGTTAAAAATCAGATCGGCGTACTGTTTAATGCTTAAATGGAGTATCGTAAACGTCATTAAAGAGGCGTTGCAAAAGCGGAGTCTGCTAAAGTTGCCCATCTAGGTCGATTATTATCACATTCTGTGTCTCATATGTCGCTGTTGACCCATCAGCGATCTTTGCATTCAGGCCCTTTAATATGGTAGCTATTAGGAACACAATCAAGCATAGTGGTGTCGAGTTAGGAAGTAGAGTATTGTACATGTTCGATACAATAGAATCGTCTTATCGCACATCTCATCGATGATGTAACAGCGGTTAGCCCACTTTTCACTCGCTTGATTGCATCGTAACGAATATCGAACGTCCTTTTGTGTCACGTGCTATTTAATATTATTTCTATCGTTTGCTCGATATACGAGGTGTTCGATCGAACACAGTCACTTCCATTAACGTAATGCAAGAGACGCGTTTGATATACAATTCTTATAAATCATTTTTTCTTTTTTATTAAAGTTGAGAAATATAATCAAAATGGAGTACTGCTAAATTGATGTGAATTTTATGCATCTGTGACACATACCACGTATGGGTAGCATATGAAACATGTATCTATCTGTTTAGCTAATGTTTACGCCATAAGTACATATAACCCGCGGTCTTTTTATACTCGTCGTCTATTTTTCTTGCCTAAGGTTGCCAAGATTTATTACTTTTTTAATGCGACTGAAATGATGCATGGCTTTACCAAACACATTTCTTTCGTGTTAGCTCACTTCTATTATTCCTCTCGCTGGGCAGGGCCAGAAGTATGCCTCGTTTAACATTTCATAGTCATTTCTCTATCGACTCTGTTGATATTTCATTTGATGCTCCCACGTAAAATGTAATTGTGACTCACGATTACACTCGCAGTCGTAATTATCGATATTTAAATCACGGTATACTCTATCTGGTCCAGGAGACGGTGCGCCTGTAGGAACGAGATACGCTCCGAACGGCGATCACAAAGAAGTCGTAGGTTCTCGACGACCGCCGCAAATAAACTTTCGAAAGGGGATGACCTAACCCCATAAATTCGCCACGAGACACTCTCAGTCGGCGCGTTTCAACCGTGAATCCATTCAATGTCAAAGCGAATTCCATCGTCTACGATCCATCGGGGGATACCCGGTTGGTCGACGGTTGCACGCGAAAAACGCCATTCGAAAGATCAAAAGCGGCGCGCGACAGGAAATTTCCTGGCAGCCAATTTACCGTCAGCGCGGCACCCGCGCGCTTTCCCGACCGTTTTTCGAGGCCACGTGTAACACGGTAAAACGGACTCCAACGATGTAAAAATGATCAAAAGACCGTCGATGTTCCAAGGCTGAATTTACGAACGGGCTAACCGTTTCACGGGCCGCGCTGGTTTCATGGTAATTCGGGGAATATCACTTCGCTGTAATTTCTTTAGTGTTTTTATTGCTGCCGGGTCCCCCTTGTTTCACAGCCATCTTTTACCCCGCCCTTTTTCGCTGTTTCGATCGGGCCAAGGATAAAGCGCGTATCATGATTCGGATTTTTGCTATACAGTCGATCGTAGAAATATTCAAACGCCTACAGCTCTTGATCGTGGTCTGTAGCTTAAACTCTGTCCTTCATCGAGTAATAAAAATATTCATCGCGTGCTTTATAGTTCTGTTCGCATCTTGTCGGCAGTGTTTATCGATGTTGCATACTTTTTTCGGAATTAAAAAATAATTTTGAAACGTCTGAAAATTACGTAAATTCTCACCACCGCAGATTTATTTTCGCGCATAAAGATTGTAACAATGAACGAACGATAAGACGATAAACGGATCGATTGAACGAGACTCGACGTGGCAAAAGAACGGAGGGCCTCGTGTCGCGCACCAGGTCAGACGGTAAAATTAATGTTCAAACCGAAGGCTCATAAATTGTGGTTTAAGTCGAGACGTGAAAAGTATTATGGGGAACTGTGGGCGACGTAAACAGCTTTAAGTCGTAAACGGGAAGACTTGGGTCTGACGCGGAACAAAGCACGCGTAATGGAAGCGAACAGACTACGAGCATCCATCATGGGGCGTGACTACGCCAGCCATTGTTTAATTAATGCATGCGTCTTATCAGTTTCGTTTCAGGACCAATGTAAGAAAAGAGAAATCGTTGTTCGCTAAATGAACGATTGTACGTCATTTTACAGTGATACTAAAGCAGTCGCAGGGAATGAATACAAACTTTAGTTGAGACTTCTCCATATATCCATTTCCCAAATTATTTTTTAAGAAAATCATTAGTATCTGTAATGACATTAATTCCAAAAGTAGTCGTAACTATTGCAAGTATCGAGGTAATCGATAAGGAGACAAAACCATCTATGCTATCATCCCTAAAAATGCCCCTGATAAAAATTACATATTTTCTTTTTACTTTATATAATAGAGGATCGATTAATCCGTTAATTCAGTATAAACACCTTAACAATCACCATATATTTCTTATAGATTGAAAACCCATCGTATCGGTCGATTCCAAAAACTCAGACGCGACTACCTTGAATGCTTGCAGAGACATCCTGAAGGTGTTGCACAGGTGACATTCCGAGAACCTGCAGAAGCTCAGGCCTGTATTCAGTTATTGAACGGTCGTTGGTTCAGTCAGAGGAAAATATCGGCTGAAATCTGGGACGGGAAGACTAAGTACAAGTAGGTTTACCGATCGCTTTCCTTTGTATCGACGCCTACACCAACGTAGTCGATACATTACTGACTATCGCTACAGCTTTGAATCGTGTGGTACATTCGGTGTCTGGTAGGGTCGCTCTCTGCATTTCCGACTCTGGTTTATCGACGGGATCTCTGGGGGAGAAAACGTATCAGCCATTAGAACTACCATCTTTCACACTAGAAAATTTCTAGTTCCTAACTCGCTTTGATTTCATTCCATGCATCTATTAATAATTTTCATTTCTTCGATTATTTCTTATTTTCAGACGTCACGCAGTTTCTAGATACGATTCTCACGGTTCTCATGTTATCGTTTTCATCCTAGGGTATTCTATCGCTTATGACGCATTTTGTACAAAAATGCGGATCGTTTTCTTTTCTTGTTTAGGGTTTTAGAAACTGACGCAGAAATTGAGGCTCGAATCGCGAAGTGGGACAAGTATCTCGACGACGCGGACGAAGAAAAAAGGGCAAAATCTGGAAAAAGTGATGAAAAAAGCAGTCGGAAATCAAAGGACGAGGAGAAGCCCGAGCCGAAGGAAGTTCCAGAGGTACCTGAAACGACGGAGGAAACGGAACAGTCGTCGAATTCCGAGGACTCGCAGGAAGCAGCTGGAAATAACGAATAAACTAGGAATTAAGTCCGTACCGGAGATTTTAAGAGCAAACGCTTTCAAGATGAAGTAACCAAGAGTAACATCGACGATCACGATTAGAAATATTTTTTCCAGATTACAAGTTGATTACTTGTGCTCTTCGTTGTTGATGGTCTATGATAAACATTATGGCATTAGTCGTAACACATGTCGTTGCTCGAATGAAATAAAGGAGAAAAAATACTCCCTGGAACCACTCGTTTTATAATTTCCCATCTTTTCTGATATTACAGGATCTTTTTAACGAGGAAATCTATTGTTTATTTGCAAATAAAAATAAAGTTACCCCGTGTGTCTTCTCTTCCTTACAGGTACCTATGGATCAATATTTGGTACATCCTCGTTTTATCCTCATTATTTTTCCATTCATTATTAATTATTTATTAGTTAAAGCCAATTCTAGACCTTATATAATTACTTGCAGATAAAATCTTCTATAACGAATAATCAATTGTAAAAGTCCCTATTTTCAAAGAATTATAACTTTTAGCTGCATTGAAAATGTAATGGAATAATCGTAGCGTTCTCAGACAAACGCAACCGAGGAATTTCTCAGCGTTTGAAGGATTTTCATCGTAGATTCGAACCGGTCGGTTCCCATCGGTGACCGTTCTTCTGTCCTGCCGTTTCGCGGTTCGGTCACAGAAGAAGAGCCGGCGGAATCGCGTTTTTTGATAGATCAGCAACAGCCTCTCACGAACGGAGTCCCACGAACGATCCCGACACACGGATCGCTCGGAATGCCGAAATAGCAAATTAGAGAATTCCAGGAGATCTGTCGTCTCTCTTCCATTTCTTTCTTCCGCCGGCTCCTCGAGCTTTGTCCTCCTCCGCCGTGGCGTAACGCGGATCCGTTTCCACCGCTCCTGCGAGCCATTCCGACAATCTTAATCCCGTAATGATCTATTGTTCGCCACGATACCACCAAATTTTCGCACCTCGGGACGTTTCGGTGCTCGTCTTTATTCGATCCGGAGGTGTATGAACACTCGACTCCCCAGGGGTTGCTTGAATAAAATATTTGGGACGTCCCCATTTTATCTTAATTTATTAGAATAGATCGACGAAATTCATCCGAATTATTTCATTATTTTTTCATTAATTATTTAGCAGTTAGAGTAAGATTTTGTTCGATGATTTCGTCGTATCGCTCGCGTCAAGTGTACTAATTTGAAAATTCAATCCTCCCTCGATGATTATAAATGAGTAAAAGCTTGATAATTATCGACATACCACGTTGTAATTGTAATTATAATGTAACATCGAAAGGATCGTCTAAGGACGTTTAATCTTCAAAGCGTCAGCCTTTCGCGCGAAGAAGGATGCCTTCCTGCGAAATGGATTGCTTATGAATCATGTTATATAGAAAAGTATGCAACTGGTATGCCACTCTTGATGAAAATTAATAGCCTCGAGTGTCCTTCGCGCGTATCGTTTATACGTCCAAGGAAATTGCACAGCAAGCATGCGATAACTACTTCAAAGATCCATATTTAACACAATGGCTGAATAAGTGCCATTCAAGATAATTCCTCGCGGCACAATTATGGAATTCATAGTAACTCGACGCGACAACAGCAATGCGACGGATATTCGCCAATAAAAACTGTACTAGCTTTTTCCGTTGGCGAATTACATATGTTTCGCGGTATCGGTTGAAAAGAATTGTGTCGATATCGTATCGATTAAAAGTAATCGCATTGTTTTAATTCTGTGGAAATAGTGTAGTCGTTAGTTTCTTGTTCCTTGACAAATCTTTGTTTCTTTTCACATAGGCAAGTGTACTTTATGTTTTTACGTATTATTACTATAAAATTATATTTCACGTATATCATGTACTCTTCACGCTTTTAATTCGAATATCAGAGCAATAATCAGTACGGACTTTCGACGAAGAACTGCGTAGATGCAGTAGCAAAAGGGATCTCAAGACCTCCCTCCAAGAGTCTCTAATCCGATTCACTCATGGCGAATGTACTCCATAGCGAAGACAAGTTCAATCAATCGATTAAAAAAGAAAAGAAGATCCTTCGAGACTCGGAATAATTCAGACTCGTCAGCAGTGGCAGTCGGGACTGGGTCAAACGCCTAGCTACCGCTCAACGAGGGTGTAGGACAGCTCGAGAACTACACGAGCAAACAGCGTCGGGGACACTTGACCCTGTCGAATCGGTGTCGTAGACGGCGCCTAATCTCCCGTGTAACGCGGGCAGGTCCATGAAGGACGTCCCGTGGCGTCGGCGCAAATCCAATAACCCTCGACAAGTGTGACGCGTAGCGCGGGCTTTTTTTCCGATCGTCGTCCACCCCTACCGGGGGGTGTTCGTCGCGAACGATTCTCCTGCAGACGATCCGATCGACCCAGCTCGATCAAACGTTTCTCCTCCACGGGCGTAACAGTCATCCTGCACGTGGCCACTCGAACAATGCGGGAGGTTAGCCTGCACCCCGCTGCTAATAGTCGAGCATTAAATTTGTCAGTGATATTGGCAAACGGGGTCGTCTCCCCATCGAGCTCGGGTTGAATGGGACGAGACGTCTGAAATATGCTTCCTCGCGCTTCACCCCACGAGGGAAACGTGCCGGATGGATAGCAGACAATGACACGGTCAGAGGAGGGAGCTGGGAGAATACAGGGAAGTGGACGGTGGATCTTCGACACGGGACGCCACGATTTTCCAAGTTATCCCTTTGAAAAGTCCTTCAAGTGGAGCGAGTTTGTCGATTGTAGGTGAGCGATCAGGGTTGGCTGGGAGCCTCGACTTCCAGGGGTGGGATTATCAATAATTCTTTTGTTCGATTACGTTTTGTTTGGCGAAAGCGTTTTGATATTAGCGAATGAATTTTTCATTATTTTGTATATAAATACGCTTGTGCATATGTATAACTACCACCTTGATACCATTATACTACTCAAAGGGTTAAAGGTACGGACGCCATTTCCGCGACCGATATCGTCCCAGGCCTATCGACCGTTCGACCTCCCACCTCCACCTTCCATCAACGATCTTCGATCCCGTTCCGGGACGGCTCGAATCACTCACACTGCTCGATCATTCGTGGAAGAGGTCGGCACGAACCAGATTTCCCTGTCCGACGCGGGAAGAAGCGACTGTCGTCTCTCCTTCTAGGCTCTCTCCAGGCGCAGCAAATTAAGCTTCCCAAAACACCGCGAAACTGTTAATTAAGACTCATTATGCGCGCGGGCTGACTCCGGCGGACCGGGGTTTGGGGTTGGAAGCGGCGAAAGGGTGGCGAACCGAGGTACCTACGGTGTCAGGTAGCGTGAGAGAGTGAGAGAACGTAGAGAAGAAGAAGAAGACGAAGAAGAAGCCGTAGGAGATGGGAACGCGGTAGCTGGTCGAGCAGGAGCCACGGTAGGGAGACCTGGCTTTGGGACGAGCAAGAGGACGGAGGCGGAGGAGGAGGAGGAGGATGAGGAGGTGGCGTTGGAGGAAGGGGGATGGTTTAACCCGAGTAGAAACTTCTTAATACCGCGAGCGGCAGTCGGGTTCATTGTGGGATCAATACAGAGACGACTGGGCGTAGGAGTGGCAACCGTCGTCTCATTGGACGTGGTGTTCCCGCTCGGTGATTGGCTAGCAGTGGAACTGCCAGGAGGCGGTTCCTTTCTCGCTAGCCCCTCTGTCGGGGTTAACGAAAGGGGGAGGCTAGTCCCTGACCCTCGATGGGAAGGAGTGAACACGCGGCAAGCGAAAAAGACGGAGAGCCGCGGAGCGACCAGTTGGAAAAAGACGGCGGACCGGTCTGCGGCGAGGGTGACACGACGCCGGGGGGTTCAGTCTGTGTTCGCCCATCAGAGACACATCACCAGCCACGATACGGTCCGGTTGCGTCTCTCGCCGCGAGGGTAGCCTCCCCGCAAACCAGGTGTACCACGGTGATTCGAATCAGCTCCTGGACGCATCGAGCCCTTGAACTTGACAGTCTCCTCCCCGAGCGTCGGGGATCCGATCGGTAGTCCGACCGTCGAGGATCCGCATGGGAATAGCGGACAACCAAGATTTCCCGGTGGTTTCGAGCTTCTTTGAATCAGTGGAACAGTGACGCACTTTGTACCCTGGTCCCAGAGTTGGGGCCAGTTACATGGAGTTTTGTGATCTGCCGAATTGTGAAAATCGTTGTTTGAGAAAGTTCGAACCGTGTTGCGAGACAGTTCCCAAGGAATTGCGCGAAGACACTGCTCCGATCGAGGCAAAGCAGGTGTAACATCGAAGAAGCCTAGAAACGTTCCTTCTTCCTGGAAGATCATTGGAAGAACTTGTTACAAGATACTTTATTCCCATCTTTAAATCGGAGCGTGTATCGCGAAGATTCTCGATATTTTCATCAAACATCGACGTTGCTCCGTAATCAGTGTGAAACGTGTCGATCTCGCGATCGGAAGGTGACCTGGTAAAGTGTACTTCGGGATCGAAGCTAAGAAGACGCGGTCATTCGGTTTTCCGAGAAACGGGGGTTCGGTAAACATTTCCTGGAAAAGCCATCTGGCGAGCGCGCAGTACCGTCGAGTATGCGACAAAAAGTGGCCTAACGTTGTTATCGAAGGCACGTCGCGGGTCAAACGCGCGGCACGGGTCTGTTGTTAGTTGACGAACCGTTCGCGGTGACGATGCGCGGCTCGACCTGACGCAGCGTTTTCGAAGTCGGTGCACACGAACGTTCCGGTGAATCGAGCGATCGTTCGACCGCCTATCGACGGAATCGGTGGTCCGAGGAGAGACGAGAGAGGAGGCGAGTGGACAGAGTGGAAAGGAAAAATAGTGTACGAACGGGTGGTGCGACGTTCGGGTACGCAAGTCGGCAGGCCGGCTCTGGGGTGCCGGGCCCGGGCGGGGTGATGAGCTGCTCCGAGGTGATGTATCAATATTATCCTTACCTCTATCAGAGGCCACCGCCGCCGCCGCATCCGACTCACCCTCATGCGGCCTCTCACACCCATCCCCACGCAAATCCGCATGCGGCTCACCACAGCCCGGCGAGGCCCGCGCCTTTTCAATCCTTCTCAGCGGCCACGGCGACGCATCAATACGATAGGGTGAGTGTTACTATTATTTCTCTTCCCTCGACGAGATTGTCTCTTAACGCGTCCGGGAGGAATACCATGAAACTCCGCGGGAACAAGGGTACCGAGTTTAGGAGAGTACCGAGAGTCACGTGTATCTTGGGAGAGACGTGAGTGTTCGTTTAGCGATAGAAGAATGGAGAGTACCGAGTAACTTGGGTCAGATACGAGATTATCGTGGAAGATTGTTATATGGAGTGATATGGGAGTATCTGTTGCACGAGTAGTTTAAAGCTGGGGGGTGCTACAAGGATATGATGGAAGTAGCTTAATTTTAGGGTGACGTGAAAGCTTAGGTGACTATTTACTACTAAAGTAAATTGCAGTTTGAACTTGTATAATCGTGCTCCGTAATAGAATCCTGAAACGAGTCTTCTCGGTGGTCGAATGCTTGAGAATCACTGGCGACTGAGCAGTCCTATGGCGATAAGAATCTTTGGGAATCTACCCCGAACCGACCATTTCTTACTTAATTCCCTAACCGTCCGATCGGTGGTACGGGCGAAGTGTTTATAAACGTTCCTCGAGTATAAAGTAGGGCCAACAGCAGCTTTTTAGGATTGCGTGGCTGAATTGAAAAGTTTCGATCAGCTTGGAATTATACTAAGCGTTACTTGTACGAAACGTGGACAGAATTTTGAGGGGCGTGGGGCTGGGAAGATTTAGAAATGCAAGGAAAGATATAAGAGATGTTTTTAGTGGAAACATTCCGGTATAGCGAACACTCTTCGATGGAGGATTCAATAGAACATCGAGATAACGTTCGATTTGTTTGTGTACAACTTATAACTGCATTTGTTTTTCAATCAAATTGCGCGAACTTTGCGATCAGTGAAGATCAGTGGCAAAGAAACGTTGCGACGGTATTCCTCCCGGATGCGTAACAGGCACTCGCTATTGCGACAGATACGAGTCGTACATTCTCTCCAAAATATCTTTAAGTATATTATTTAATAATGTGTTCGATACTCGTAATGAATTAACCAGCAACTATGTGACAAGTACATAAGTTCTCGAAGCGTAAATACTACTCTAAAATCCTCTCTAGGATAACCCTTTGAAGCTGAACTATTTAGCTATTTGTTTACTACTTCTAAACAAAAAAGTATCGATATCTTACACCACGAGTCTCTTCGTTCGAACTCGATGAAATTTTTGTTTTGGGGTACCAAATGACCCCCAAAAACCAAACGTGGCATCGTCGTTGGCTTGCGATGCTGCCACGACAAAAGAATCGTTCCCTGTGTAATCGTTGGGATGATCTCGGGGGAGCCATTGTCTTCCACGATGGAAGTTCTACGAGCGAAAAAACTCGATCGGGCAGTCGAAACAGTCGCCATTTGGGGGAAGGGGGGCAGGAACGATTACGCGAACGACACGTTCGGCACCGGTTCAAAGTGGTTGGACGACGAGAGCGGACATCTACGATCGTCGAAAATTTAGACGTCAGCGGCTCGTCAGGACCGCGTTCTCGACACATTATTCATAACCTTACGTGCTGTCATACGGGACGTGTATCGCGCGGCTTGTCTCGTTTAGAGATTACAAGCTGGTTCTCCTCCGAGAGTCTAAGCGGTCTAACAAGGACCACCGCAGCCACGGTGTTGACTGATTGGTCACGGAACGTCAGATGTGAATTTCGTTGGATTTTCAGGCTAACGAAACATAGCAGAAGAGAGAGAGTCACGGTGCACTTTTAGATAATTGACAATTTAGACACTGGGTCAGCTGAGGCACATAAACATCGTTGCAAAATTTTTTAAGAAAAATTCAAAGGCGCCTTTGAATTAATTTTGTTCCATAGCCTTTCCATATTTTAAGGGACGTATACATGTTATTTGTTTGCAACCATTCCAACATATTTATGTTCAAATATCCATCACTAAAGCCTTTTAATAACATAGGGTGTCCAGATCGCGAAATTTTAATATCCAGAAACGACAAGAAAATTCCGATTCCTACATTCCCATGCTTCCTAGTTCAAGTCGCATACGTCGAATGCCCAGCTGCTTGATCGCAATAATTTCCACGTTAACGCGAACGATTCTTCTCGCGTCGGTATCACGGGCGTTCGAGGATATCAAGAGCGTTGAATTCTTGTCGGACAAGTGCCACCTTGGGATTATGACACCCCGCGAGTATTCGTTCCGATATTTTAACCGCCCTAAGCGTAACACATAAATCGAGAGTACTGGATTCGAATTAGCGGAGTTTGTTTCGAAACTGGAGGAACTAGTTTGTCCCGTTCGCGCGAGCCGCTCGAACGGACAGGTAATCCATGGGGCGGTCAGGTGATGCGAAACATTCCTTTGAAAAAGTTTCACCGAAACGATGTTGATGTTAGCGCGGTCGAAAATGAAGTCTCGACCCGTTAACAATGTTGCCCTCGTCCGGAATATTTTTTCTTCGCGAAACTGCGCGTGTTTTGGAAAGTTGGTTTTTTCCATTGGCATATTTATCATCGACTTCGTATACAATTCGATATAATACAGTTTTTCGGAATGAACTGAATCCTCGCGTTGCCATTAATTTTCTTGCCGCGAAATAGCTGCAACATTCTTCTAGTATTCGAATAAATATTCGTTAAATTATAAGGAAAATAATTGAGACAAACAACAGCAACTGTTCGATGATTTGTTTGGTTGTTTTGCCAGGAGACTTTAAATTCCCGCCCGGCAAGCGTTTCTAAGCCGCTATTATAAATTTCTGTTACCCTCGAATTATTTTCTGCATACCTTGCATTCGTCACTGTGTTGTGTTGTAATAGAAATACCATTGTGACGTTCCCCGTCGAGTGATCCGCGCGTCGTCGTGACATACTTACAATTAGTCGTTACTACGAAACAACGTGGTTAATATATACGAAAACTTGGAGCAATCGAATTTATAGTTAACCCCATAAATATTCGCACACTCTATGTCCATTGAAGAAGCTTGACTAAATTAAATAATATGATATTACCGTATGAATTTTTCATTATAAATACGTATACATTTATAATGAGAAATTTGTTGGGAAACATCAAGCCTACCCTTTAATTTAAAGAAATTTCTTCAATAGATATGGAGAGTTAACAACATTTCAACAACAACGCTTCAACAACATTTTACATGGTTATCTTGATACCAAAGATAGCACCACTTTTATTCCAGTCTGCATTTGCTCCAGAAACGCGATCCCTTAATAGTTTTCGACATTGTGATTCAGTGAACTATTTCCAGCGAAATGTGTTCGAATAACAACTCTACGCGACCGATTCGGAATAGAAGTCCACCGTCAGGCATTTCCGCATAATCTAGGTAATTGTTTGTCGGTCGTCGTTCGTCGAAAGGAGTCTGATTACAATAACATGTTTACAAACAATCCAAGGGAGCTTCCGAGATGTTTTACTTTACGCACGGTCTACGAATTCCCGCTTTTAGCCGCGCGTCCTGAAATAGTTTGGCAGACAAGGGACCGAACGAGAGTTTCTGCGAGTTTCACCTCGGGGATCCTCTCTGCATCATTTTAATATGTCTGCTGGCAGGTCAGCCGTGCTTCTTGCCCTCCCATGAACTCATCCGTACACCACGGGGTGTCGAATACCGTTTTTCTCGTTACTTGTGCCCGGCGTGCTTCTTCGTGCCTACTTCTTTCTACGCGTTTTTGCGTTTTCGCGTTTAGTTTCGTCTGGGGACCGCGGCAGCTCCAAAATTAGCACTCGACGTTTTTCAGAAGTTTCTACAAGGTTCGAGGTGCTACGAGTCGAGCTTGATTGCTTCCAAATTTTCATAGCGGTCAATTAGGGGGTTGAACGACATACTCGAATTTTCTAAACTTTCGTCAATGGATGTCTCTTTCACGAGTCGAACGCGCAAGAAAAGACTGAAGCTATGCCGTCGCGCGACTTTCCTTGAATCCTCCGGCAATGTCGACTTCGGAATCATTCCACTCATTGTTTGCCCAAATACGCCGCGCGAGACGTCTCACTGTATCGCAATCGTCATTCTATTAGCGATCATGGATGTAACGAATGATTTTACAATGAGTTGTGCGTCGAATTCCGACGATAGCAGGACTGCCATTCAGCTTAATCACGTGGGACGCGGTATATAACAACATCGTACACTTAAATTTCATCAAAATTGAAAATAATTTGATCGTTTCTCTTTTAATCAATAAATTTAAAATCGCAAGGAGGTCCTCAATCACAGGATTTCAAACCAAACCAGCCACTTAAGCCACCATCGTCAACCGAATTAACATCCCACCATCGTCATACACAAACATTCGATCCCGCCGCGTTATCCGTCGATAAATGTAAACGCACCCCATGCCAGAAAACCGTGAAAGGCGCGAACAAAACGAGGGCTATGACTCTGTAGCCGTTGGCGAGCTACGATCGCATCTTATCGTCGTAACTCCCGATACCGCCGCGCGGTGATAAATAATAAGCAACGGACGGCATTACTTAGCCGACATTGAGAGGAATGTCGGGAACGACGATGAGGTATCACGCTGCTTACCTACTTAAACTGTTTATCATGCGGTAAATTATACGAGCCGAGAATATGCTAATGAGAGGCCGAGAGATCTAACTGCATCTAAACGACGTAGATCGCTGATACGGTGAGGACTAGTGAAGAGAAATTTCTGAACGCCGCCGCGACCGTAGACCGCCGCTGCCGCCGGGTCCCCGACAGTAGTTGGACGTCCTCCAGAAAGAAGGCGCACCGCGTCCCGACGACCAAGGGCACAAATCACTTTCGGTGCTGGCTGGGCGCGCGCTCGTGAGAAAACACCCTTACACGAACGGGCATATTTAACCCCTCGACCACGACGTCTCCGCGGCGCGCTGGGCCCACGAATCTTTGAGATTCGGGATAGCGAGGTTTCCGTCTAGGTTATCATTCCAACCGAGCGAACCTCCCAGAGTTTCGTAATTAAGAAATGTGCTGCGAGAATGACTTATAACACGGGAATGAGATCAAACGAGTCCGTCAGTTGAGCATCGAAGTGCACCCCCTGAATTCTAATTTGTTTGGTCGTCGATATTGGTTCGTCCTAGTCATCGGACATTAACGCGATATCCGCGCACGCTGAAAACAGTACCGAAAGCAATGTCAACTCATGAATGTTTACTTGTACAAGGTGAGCGTAAACATATGTGGCACCCACTTCGGTGATGGACGGGTGACACGCCAGCGGCGAATAAAGTTCATGTAAACAAATGCCTTGTTTACATGGCGTTGATCCTGAATTATAGCCGTTCTCGTACTCCAGTGACGCGCAGATGCTCGCTTTCATAGGTGATGTCTGAAATGATTCCCCTCGGTGGAAGGTGAGTCCGGTACTCCTGAGTTATAGGCCTTTTTTAACACCAGTGACGCGCAGTTGCTCACCTTTATAGGAAGTGCTCGAAATGGACATCTTCGGGCCAAATACAAGCTGCAGATGTCGCGTCCAAGACTTTTTCAATCTCTCGAATAATCCAGGTAGTGGAACTGGAGGTCTTCAGCTGTAGGTTGTCGAAATATTTGGACGATGGAATTCTTTCAATAATTCATACATTTAACTCCTGCGAAGTAACTGCGATCAATAAGACAAGTCGAAACTATAAACATCTTCATTGGACGATCGAACGTCAGCGATATCGTGTCTACGATCCTGTCGAACATGCTGTTCCCGGAGGATGCATCCTGGAAACACAAGCGACGAGAGAGCACGCAGACACTCAGGGAAAAATCGGTAAAAGGCCAACCCTGGGGAGTTGGTCGTCCCAAGAGGGAAGCTCGACGCGTCTCCGAGTCCGGAGCAATAAAGCACGGGTCGCGCAGTTTCGTGTGGCGTCGTGAGAAAACGACTCGGGCATTTTTAACGCTGGCGGTGTAACCGTCGGTGCGTATGGAGTTCCGTGCACACGGAGCACGGGGAAGGTGGGAAGGTGGAAGAAAAACGAGGGAGGTGAACGACGAGAGGACGGGGGATAGAGGAAGACGGAATCGCGCGAGCGTATATTAGCCAGCACGGCGAAAAACGCGTGGCTATTAATTCAGAGTCGGTGGACACCGGTCAGCGCCGGCAAAGAAACAAAATGAGCGCCCTTGGGTCAGGCCCTAAATAAAAGGAAGGAAGGAACGTTTAAATAAAAGTAAACTCGTGTCGCCGTAGGGCCAGTCCCGGCGTCTTTCTGAGCTTCCCGAGCCGGAATAGGTGGGGCCTTTTTGAGGCGAAGAAAAGTTGGCCCGGGAGAGGTGAAGATCGCTGGTCCCGAACTCCCTCGCGAAACCTGTCCCCTGGCATCGAGATCGACCTTGCCGCGCCCGCGATTGCGAGCTTTAACGCTCCCCTCCGTTATCCGACGATCGTCGAGAATGCGACCAACGCATGGGGAGGACAGAGACGCATTTTTCGGCTTCGCTCCGGCTTTGTAACGGTGCTTCCGCCGGTATCTCTGCTCAGGATGTTTGATTCTGGATAACGCGACGGACACGCGTGGTCGATCCTCTCGCGACGAGCTTGCCGTCTCTGATAAGGGAATTGATGCCCTGGACGGGTGTTTGAGAAGTTCACGGTGTCACAAGGAAGGGAATTCAATATTCTTTAGCTAGAGGAACTCGGATCTTGTTCTTACGTCTGCGGTGCCTCTTTTTTCTGGAGTGTCATATTCAAGGGCAGGGGTCAGTTACACTTTGGAGTAGATTTTTGTATCTGGTATTTACATTTGTATCTATGACTTTCGCCTCACGTAACCATAAATGGGTTAAGTACCCCTAAATTTATGGACCGAATTCCCTGGCTGGACCAGGTGGCAACGTTATCGCGACGGAGTCGTTAATCGACAGTTTATTAACTGGCAATCTCGCAGCGGAGGTGAATCAGTAGCGACACGCGATTAAAATCCGTTTACGGCCGCGTGATTTTTCACATCTGTCTGGCGCGTCGTTTAAATCGCCGCGGGAGAAATACGAGGGACGGAAGCCCGTCGATAGATCATCGTCGTAATGGCACCGCGGAACCCGTGGTTATTCGATCTTAATCATTTTTATCGCGTTACGGGACTCCCGCGCTCGTCCACCGACCACCGGGGTCTTCGCCACTCAGGTGGTTGCTCGTTTAACGCTTCGCCGTTCGTTATCTTACCATCGCCAGCGACGAGAACGCTAAATGCCGATAGCAGCGGGACACCTTGCCGCGTTCTGCTCGTGACGCCGAAATACCGTGATTCGCATGTAAAATAACCCGATTCGTAATATTTACCGGCACGAATCGTTAATAATCCTCCGTGTCCACGCGGTGCGTCCTGCTTCGAAGACTCCCATGAAGATGATTTAGGGGTCTGACCACTTCAGACACCCTGTAATCAACCGATACCTCAGATTTTACATCGTTTTCTCCTTTCTTCGGAATTATTTATTCTTCTCGACACTTTTCTCGAATGTAAAATCTATTTTTCGAATAGATCGAAGCGCTCACACTAAATCATTCATGTTTGGTCATTGAAAATGATGAGATGTATATATCACGTCTCATATACTTCGCGATAGATAACCACCGAGACCTATACGATCTATACAAATCTAATCACCTGGCCTCAACCTCGCTCTTCCACTTTCGCTCCACTACTACAGGGATCTTGATAAACTGATGGATCCTTCTCGTCGAGGAATTTGATCCGAAGGCTCCTTTTATAGGAGACAGTTTTCTACCGAGAGCTTTCCTAATGAATCCTCCAACGGATCGAGAACGGAAATAATTTCGATGCTTCGCGTTGAACGTCGAACGAGGTCCAATAAAATGTCGCGAACGTGATCCCCGGATCCTAACGAGGCCCCGGTACGAGAGTTCATATAAAATCAACTCGGTTGGGTTCGCTCGATAAAGTCATAAAGGGGACACTTCGGCGTTGGTCAGCCTAAACGATAGCTGGCGAGACTCGAGTGTTTATTGGCGGTTCACGTGGGCGTTTCGCGTATAAATTCCAGCGCGCGGAAGGGACGACAAGAAATTAGTCAAGAAGAAATCGCGAAGGCGGTTCGGTTAGGGCCAGTTCTCATCGCGACGCGAGACCTTGTGTACAAAGGGAGAAGACAGGTGCAGGCCGCTTCGCTCGCGGGACAGGGCAAGAACTTAGCTATCCTTCATTAGCACTCTCGTTACGGGGACTCCGTTTCTTCAGGTACAAAGGCGTATCGGCGGTGAACTGCCATTTCTGCGGTTTGACGCGGTCGTCGTTCCTCGCGGTTCGCTTTGAACATTACGGACAGCATTGCCTCAAGTTCGTCGACCAACGGACTCGTAATTGGAACAGTGTAATTGGCCAGGAATTTAGGACGCGTCTTCGGGAGTCCATAAATTTCTCTACATTTTTTACATTTTCTCGAAAGTTCGCGAGGTTATTCGAAGGCCGTCGGGCAAAAACGAGGAATCCTCCAGCTCGAAGGGCTACGACAGGGCTGAAAAATGAGAGATCTTTTTTCGTTAGGCAAGCCGTTTTTTGGGAAGTAATTTTATTAGTGATTAGTGACAATACACTTGGTACGGTCATAACTTTTGTTTGGCCATTGAATAATAAATAATTTATTTCAGAGGCCATTTTGATCGCATTTTTCAACTTCCGTTTTATGGAGTTAGTCGATTTGTACACACAATGAATGGCTCAATTAAAAATAAATCTTTACCAAACACGTTTTTATTCGAACTACCATACGAGTAAGGGAGCAGAATTTTACGTAAATCTCAATCATCGTAAACACACACACGAAATCACAAGCTTCCACCGCAAGGCCACAGCATTACTTCCGGTACCTACGTAGATTCATTAATCACTCCGAGTTCAAAAGAACCTACAATGTATTTTTAGAAGCATCCCTCTCGTACGAAATCTCGAGCGAAGTCGATACCGTATTATTTCCTACATAATTGGGCAGCCCGAGACTGACGAGGAGACTGCACGTACGCGTAGCCTGGTCTGTCTCCGTAATAATTAATGGACGACAGTTAATTCCTGGCAGAACTGCTGGTATAGGCTCGTCGCAAGATGGTAGCCGGCTGATTAGAATTTATCGAAGAGACGAACCGTAAAGATGTATCTCGCTGGGAGATCTGTTTGCGCGATGATTCAAATTTCAGGGAACTCGACGATCAATAAAAGTTGCGACGCCGTTCTCCTCGCTTAATAAACGCGATAATATCGACTAGTTAGCGAGTGTATGGTCGGTATTCGGTAATAACAGTATCATAAAATGATTGACACGAGTATTCTTGAAATAAACGTCGGATAGAGAGAATCTCAGCAGTACCTAATTAGAATTATACAATTACGATTTGCACATGATTGAACCCGGTTTGTTAGCAGTAATTTACAATCTCTTCAGACTTAACTGCGCAACGGTCTAATTGGTTGCTCTTTCAACACATTGTTGACCGGCAATTTTACACAGAAGCGACTTCACCGGCTATTAACTCCAATAAACTTTATTCGTATTTTACGAACGTAATGAATTGAAACGAAAACCTGACAGGACAAAAGAAACAATCTGAAATTAAGAATAGAGAATGAAAATCGACAAGTTTTCTTCGATTTCGATTAGCCACATTTCCAGAAACATCGTGTAAAAAAAGAGCCGCGTTAATCGAACCTGGAACCAGTCACGATCTCCGGGTAACAGGTGATCTTCATTCGAAGCCGATCCGTTTAAATGGACGCGCGAGAGTAATCGCTCGCTATCTATCGGGAATCGTTTCGCTGATAATAAAGGACACAGGGTGTCCCCTACCCAGCTACCAGCGGATCCGGTGGATCGCGTCAGAGCGTGCAGGCATGGACGATCGAGAACCCACCGAGGAGTGGGGCCCCGTAAAAGCGCATTTTTCTCGGGTATCTGGCCGATTAATGAACCGATGTCGTCGCGAGGACCACCCCGAAGGGAACACGTACGGTACGTGCACCCCTCGCGATAGACCGACGAGAAGGAGCAGTCGTCGAGACTATAATACCTAAACTATAACCAGCTCCCGTCCGTCCTTCTAGCAGCAGGTCTCAAACGAACCGCGCCTTTACCTGACCAAGTTTTACGATCGTCGCGTCGAGGTGGCGATGTGTCCTCCCGTTATCGTACAGGCGGGATCTGGCCAGGCTAAAGCAACCTCTTGCCACGGTCGTTTGTGTTGTTTCTTTTCCCTTCCGCCCCGGTCTTGTTGCTCCCGTTGTCTTCGTCGCTTCTTCCTCTCCAGAGGAACGAGCCCCGGACCCCTGTGGGAAAGAGAGACTCACCCGTTTCGCTAGGCGACGACCTCGTTTGCCAATTTGATCCCTGGCTTCCCGAGATGCGCCAAGGATCGATCCCCGCGTTTCGAGAGCGTGCGAGTTGGTCCTCGCGATGAGCTCGATTTAGGGTGTCCTGGATCATCGTGACGAGATCCTCCGGGATATGGACCGTGACGATGATGGACTCGCTTGTAAATCTGTCGAGCGGTTTGTTAACACGTTCCCTGCCTGAAATTTTGCTCTTCGCGCTCGAATGAACCGGTCACTTGGAATCGTAGATGAAAATTATTTAACTGGGTTTCAATTAGTACAAAATGATTTACGCGTCACAGAGCAGATAATCATCCTAAATATTCCGAATCCTAAAGGAATGCATCATAAAAGTCTAAACAGCGGGTATAACTTATCTTCTGCATAACCTCGGGGAACGTTTATAGTACCTTTTACGACGATGTCTATTTATGCCCACTCGTCACTTTTCTTACGCGGCGACGCGAAGTGTTTCTTTATCAAAATATCGAAATATTGTTGATTTTCACTTCGTTCACGTTTATGGAACCGCGAATACCTCGAGGCACGCGAGGAATATTCTTTTTATCGGACGATGAGAATTCCGGTTCGCGGGGGTTAAGACGAAATCATTTGTCTTTCGGAAACGCGCGGTTCTAGTGCCTTAAACACTCAATTTTTCGCAAAATTTGCCTCTTCCTGGATCGTTAAGGCCGCTCGATGCCGGCAAGGATTCACACAGGAAAGGAACCGTTTTATCATACTAATTTACAAGTCGCGGTTAGTACGCGTTTTCCCTATACTCTGAACTTTTTTGCGCGAGTTCTCGCCTATCACCCTACCGATCGTTGGATCACTTTGTCGGACTCCGTGGAAATGTACAAAGGAAACGCCGGTTCCTCGCGGCGGCTGGCTTTTCATTTTCTTTGCAACTTCCACGTTTCTTCCTCTCCTCTTTTATTCCACCTTCCACCTTCTTGATTGTCGGATAAATCGCTGCGTTGAACGGGTGGATACGCGCAGAGAAAACACGTACTTTAATGTACCGCTGAGTTTCAGTTTTATTTATAACACCGTTTCTTTTGCCATTTCTCGTGCCTTCCTCCGTTCTCTCCCTCCCCTCTCACGGTCTTTTTTATCAAAAAAACCGGAGGGACGATCACGTGGCGCGGCTGAGGTCGCGCGGCTCCGCAAGAAGAGTCTCTCGGCGACGACTCCTTCCTCGATTCGCTTCTCAACGAAAACGGACGATTCGCAGACGGGTTGTTGTGGAAATTTCGGAATATTCATTATAGCGCTTCGAAGTCATTGAGTCACTCACCTTCTACAGCTTCTCCAAAGATGAATTCCTGACAACATTTGCTGCGGTTGAGTCGGACCCGAAAAACGCATTTATCACGTACAAACAGAGGTATTACTCGCTAAAAAGAACTTCTTTTTTAAAATCAAATTTATTTATAACCTTTGGGTGAGTTCAGTTTTCCTATAACCTTTGGGTGACTTCGAATCCCAGTACCCGAACACCTAGCCTCCCTAGTCGTCGCAGCCCGCGTCCTTAAAGTTCTCGAACGTTAATGCCACGGCTCGCCTAATAAAATCTCCGCCGCGCAAAACGAAGAAACATTAAGAAAGCTATCCCTACGGGATTTCACGGTCGCGCAATAATCGTCGTTCTCCGGCGGAGAGTACGCGTTTCCACCGTTGGCGTTCGCCTCCGAACGATTTCGCGTACGGACGCGTCGTGCTGCGCGGCAACTATGAAATTTCAACGTGGCCGTTACCGCGAATTCATTAACGAACTTTTCTCTCCTCGGGCACCGGGCAATACCTGCATATTAAGCGTAATTACGCTTTCTGTCCGCTTTGTGCCACAGCCGCGCACACATGCCGAACCTCGGGTGTAATATCGACGAGCGCGTGAGCGCATGCGCGTTATATTTTTACGTGGCAACCCTTCTCTCGCTCTCTCCGTCCCCCGTCGACGGAGACAGGAGGCTTTTAAAGCCCTCCTCTGCCGCGAGCGAGTAACGCTTCTCCGCGTTTAATTTATGTAGGAAGCTAGGAAAGCCGACGGAAAAAAAGGTTGAACATGTGACGCCGCAAAAACGCTGGCCGCCGTTATAATTTATACGCTAAACGCAAGCCGTGCGTAGTACACGTACGCGTGTATGGCGTTTTCTAGCCACGGTTTTCGCCGTTTCGTGTGCCCCACCGGTGGCTTATGGTCCGCTGGTCCCCGTCGTCGTCGTTGTCGCGTTGGGTTTCTTTCTGCCTCCGTTCGCGAACCTCCCTGCCTCGTATCGTCGCGGAATTCGCGATTCTTTCCTCCGTTTCGTTTTTCCCGGCGTTCGACACGTCGGAACGCCGGGAATGTCGGGGACCGCGGGCCCGAATGGTAAAAGTTGCCCGATACGTGTTACTTAACGATGCTAGGAACGAGTCCGAATGAACCGAGAGGATGAAATTGACGCCGGTGAACTGGCTGGGAGAGCTGAAAGCGAGAAACGACCGAGAAGATGCATCGAAGGTACTCGCTCTTCTCGATATTAAATAGTTCGAGATCAACCCTTATCCCATGCTTTGGACCCGACCGAGTTGCCGTTTTACTCGGTTTCTTCTGCTTCCATTTTTTCGCGCTTTCTTCCGTTGACATTGATCATTCCAAAATTTGATGTCACCTTGCTCCACCTCGCGTCCACAGAGAACGATCCACAGTCATCTTCGTCTGATTTTTCACTCGACAGAGTCTCGCCGTATCGATCTGCCGTGATATACACATTACACACAGCATTTTCCATGGTTCTCGAGATCGCGACAAATTTCCTCCCAGAATCGGGATTCCCGGGACATTTGAAAACGGTTTTCTCGGGAAACGGGAATGGAAATTCGTCGAAGAATGTCGAGAATTCTCTCAGACGGGATTCTCGAGCACGGTCGGTAATACAACCGCGTCGCGGAGTCTTGAAACGTTAATTACAGCGGCGAGTCTCGTTGAAAACGATCGTTTTGTAATCAGCTGGAGAGGCGGGGATTCTTTTCGTTGGAAAGTGGAACGGACACACGGAGGAACGAAATGATTTATTTTCGCGTAAATCAATACGCCGTCGATGTCTCAACATCGGCTTAGGCGGGCGTCGGAGCCCCGAGACTCGGAGGCATTCCCGACGCGTCGTATTAGCAACGATCGATTACGGTCTGTAATTTGTTGTTCTCGCTTCGTTGGAATAAATTTCTACGGACTAGTTTCTCGAAGCTCGCCGCTGCGTTTCCTATAAGGCACACCACCGCGAACTCCCTTGCGCAATCGGTCGGTAAAACCGCGATCGAATCCGCCGAACAGGTTTCTTCTATTCTTTTTTCGCTCTCCCCTCTCGCCTTAAGCGAACCTCGCATGGCAACGAAAACTTTAAACAAAATTTGTTATTGCAACAGAAATTTCAAGTGAACACGCTCGAGGTTGAAAGGACATTCACCGTAAACGATAGTGTCGGTAATATTTTTAAATTTTGTATCCTCAATTCTGGACGCTGGGTCTGGAAGGGTTAAGCCTCGAAAATAAAAAAGCTCCCTCGAAGGCGTAGAATGATCCAGCGAAGGTATCTTTAGGAATGCTCGAGAAGTGTCGGTGATATGAATTCCAAAAGATACGTTCCATGAAAATAGCGTAAGATGCAGTTGGGACGCAGGTTTCCTTAAGAGTGGTTCGCACAGATACCTACTACGCGTGGCCAATGAACAGCGACTGGAGATCGAAATCGTGGGAGCTGAATTTCCTCCGCGGACCACCTATCGAGCCCGAGTCGCTCGACCGTGGATTACGATTTCGGCTTCGGCGAACAGGTCGACGCCGCTAACGGCTCGATCGCGCTTTAAGCGCACTGGTTTAATCGAGGTTTAACAAGAGTAGCGTTTTCTGCGATTCCTGTTAATTTCCGCGTGGAATTCGTTCCCCTGCTGGAGACCTAGCCGCGGCTCTCGCGACGCGGACTGCTGGTGCTCGGTATCGCGGCGCGTTAATTATAGCTGTATTAAAATTGTTTACTCCCTGGGCGTACAATTGACTCATTAATGGATGGCGGTAATTGAGACGGGGCGCGCAACACTGTAACGGAAATAGAAATACAATGGGAACTGTTTGTTCGTTGCGTGGTTATCGCGACGCGGTTCATGCGGTCGTAGAAGCGAGTATCAGGGAGCATAGATTTTCACCTGTTCAGGGAAGGCTCCCATACAAAGTGGAGAAAACGTTTTGTTTCTAGATACAGTCAGTCTCATGAGTATTCGTACCGTCTATATCCATTGAAGATAGAAGAGTCCAATGAAAAATTTCTTAGCCACCTTCGCGCAGTACTACGCCACTGCGACTACGGCCTTATCCATAAAACGCGGCGAGCGATTCCGCGGCTAAAGAAGCGGCACATTTAAACGCTGCCTCGTATCGGGAGTTCCCATAGGCACACACGATGCTACGTCTTTACTT
Organism: Hylaeus volcanicus; assembly: GCF_026283585.1. Taxonomy (NCBI): domain Eukaryota; kingdom Metazoa; phylum Arthropoda; class Insecta; order Hymenoptera; family Colletidae; genus Hylaeus; species Hylaeus volcanicus. Next base: position 2,473,964 of record NC_071980.1, on the reverse strand, counting down.
AACCCTTTGACCACGCGATCAACGGCATTTTTCCGAGTCAGCCAACCATAGGAAGTCCCTCTTGTTTTTACTGCCGCCGATAAAGCGGTGTCGCTTCAGCTTCCGACGTTGCTACGTTCGCGAGTTACTCACTTTGCTCCTTTGGGCTTGAAAAAAAAAATGGGTGACGGTAGTCACCGCTTTCAGGTGTCAAAATTGGGATTGCTGAAAAGTGGAGCAAGCAGTGATTTATGATCTTTCTGGGTTTTTTTCTATTTGTTTCTGTAAGTTCTCTGAATTTGATTTTTGATGTGTGTGTGTGTGTGTGCTTTTTTGAGACACAAAGTTATGACTATACCAAGTGCTTTGACACTTAAATTTAAGATTTTTCAAAAACGGCTCAACTAACAGCGTGCAACTGTGTCTTAGATTAATTTTTCTTTGGATAACTTCGATCCCTTAAATAAATATTAATTAAACAGCGAATGGTTGTTCGATTAGGCAGACAATTCGAGCGCAGGGATCACTATAATTCGCAAGACCACACTGGTCGGCGAATCGCCACGCGAAAAAAGCACTTTTGCACCCACCGACCACGTCGAACCTCGGGCTCGCGGGGCGTGTCGATGTAACTTGGACCCTCACCTCAAGTTGGCAGTTTTAATTATTTTTTATCTTCTGGCCGTCGATGCCAGGGCCAGAATCGACATTAAAGATCCAGGTCTCTCGTCGGAACGACGACGTTTCGATGCGTATATCAACGTTTAACGCAGCTCCTGAGAAAGTAACTGTTATTGGTAAAGGCTTGCGCAGTATTAAGGGTTCCTAAACGTAATCCAGAATGTTCCGCTGATTCGCGCCGCGCTGCATCGGTTCAAGCTTCATGTTAATTCTGCGCGGATATTTTGCAAACGTACTTCGCTATACACCGTATCAGATCAGAAATTTTGCGACAGCGGAGAGTTACGTTGGAGTTAGTATATAGTAATTAGAGACTGCGAACCAATTAGCTGGTTTTTAACGAAAGGTTAATAAGAGAATGTTGGTACTGCATTTCGGTATCTCCGAGGTGTTTCTGGTTGAAGCCCGCGATCTTTTTCAATGTTCTCGTACATTCGAAGAAAAATTTTAAACAGGTTAGTGGTAATATTGCTTGTTCAGGTAAAATAATAGGTACCAAAACCTAGCTAGAAATAGTGTTAAATCGTCCACCTCGAAACGTCGAGTGACTACTACCTCGACGGTCGTATTTTGTTGTTAAAAAACAAAAGCTCGAAGCTTCGTTACAACGGAGGCTCTACGGTACGTTTCGTCGAACTTGGATCCTGACACTATCGGGCTGTCGTTCGATCCGAAGGAGCGTGTTGACGGCACGAAATGATCGTAGCGGCCTTTGGGGAATCGGATCAGGTTTTACCACGGCCGTCCGATCGGTTTTTACGGGATGAGCAACGGATTGTCCACCGGTGTCTTTGCCTGGCACCCGATGCACGGATGCCACTATATGCTCGCCACACAACCGTTGATCACGGCCGGGTCACGTATGAATTTTTTCGCGGAAACCGGTAAGGCGGGTTCACCTCGATTTCGCGACGTTTCGGTGAAAGTCTCGCTGGTCACTTTTTCGCAGCCGTTGTTCGCTCGTTAACGAGTCGACGCCGGGATTTCTTCGGTTTCGTCGTCGAATGCGCGATCCCAAGACCACAGATAGACTGGAAGCAGATATTAGTAAACATTGAAAACAGTAATACACGTTTCGACACATTGACGGTAGGAGAACCTAGAGTCTAGCGTAACTTGGATAAACTTGTTTGTTTACCTTGATTATTGGAAGCTACCTCGATTTATTCTAGAAGCTTTCAAGCTCAATTTCTGCAACAACCCGTATTCTAACGTATCGCCTTATCATCTAATTTCTTGAAGCCTGCCTAATGGTAATTCGTCAAGTTTTTTTTTCACTATGAACGAATAGGAATAATATGCGAACACGATGAACGCGATACTCGTGGTTCTTAACTAGGCAAAAATACAGTTAATTAAGTATCCCGTTGCAATATCGCATCCGACCGTCGTCTGATCACCTGTTCCTTTTTCTGACTCGGTAACGATCGTCCTGGATATGTATCTTTCATTAATTGACTTCGGTTAAAAGTGTTGTCGACTTGTGCGTCGCTTTACGTATTTATTAAGTCTTCCGTACGTTTCCACTTTGTAGGTCTATGTCGCGTTCAATTAACTACGTTATTTAAATTTAATTAACGTCATCGATACCTCCGTCCGTCTTTTTTGCCGTACGATGCTCGCTTCCCTTCGTTTCAGATGATGTACTACCTCTTTAGCGAGAAACGGTATATATAAATAATTATAAGGGCAATGAATCAACATGTCATGCTCGAACAAAATTCATTAAGTTGTCCCTGTAATTGTTGAAATGTCCGTAGACTTTTGGTGTCGTAAGAACGAACACTGGAAATTCAGAAAATAATCTCTATCAATTTCTACTAAAGATAGTTTAGTATAAAAAAAAAAAAAAAAAAAAAAAAAAATAAACACGTACATCACAGACATCGCGATGATTCTACGCAGCGTGCCGTGCGCAAACGCCGCGAGACATCTTTATTCGCCCGCCATGTCCAAGAAACTGTCTACGCGTCTATTTGCAACAATCTAAAGCCACAAATCACAATTAACCTTACGCGTTCTCGCTCGGATTTGAATTCTTCCTTATTCCAACGCTAGAGTATATTTAAACACAATTACGAACCGCGAGCTGTCTCTATTCGCCCAAATCGCGAGGTTCTATCAAGATAGATTAATGGTCTCGGTTACCAAGAAACGTCGCGATCCAAGGAACGATCCTAGCAAAAGTTTATGGATTCTTGTAAACAGTCGCGGCTACAATTCCGACTTGTAGTCTATCTGGGCTTCGTATCGTTCGCCACTGAATCACAATGGATCTGCATATAGACGTATTCGTTAGAGGAGTGCCTTTGATCATCGTTGCGTCAGAACAGGTCTAAATGTAGACGCAGCGTAGTGCCTTTCGGAAAGGAAACAACATTTTGTTTTTACGCGTTGCTATGAATATCAATTTACCATCTTTGACGATAGAACATTATTGGCGATTATTAAATTAATAATATTATATATTAATAGTAGTTACGTGTGTTTCGGTGTGTACGAAAGTGTCTAAGGATATTGCAATCGGAAAACACCCTCGGTACGCTACACGTTTATCGAGGTGACCGTCAAAGGTAGCACGGGTAGTCGCGCGTGAATCGAATCAAACGTAACCGAACCGTTCAGAAATCGAAACGGAAGTCTCCCGGGATCTGTCGACGATACAAACGATCGCAGGATTTCCAGGGTCCCCGTGGGTTTTTGCGGCGCCGTAAGTACTGCAAGTTTGTCGACGGACGTGTCCATCTGTCCATACGAATCTACAATTCAATGACTGCCGCAGAAGGAACGCGTCCGTGGTTTGTCACGAAGGACAGTTAGACGGTGTATAAAGAGTCCTCCGCAGCCGCTTCTCCGACCGTCACTTCCTTCTTCTGGCTCCTCGTTTTCGCCTCGTTCTTCCTCGTTTCCTTCCTTCCTTCCCTCACCACGTCGCCGTGTTGCTTGCGTAACCTAAATATTATTCCATCGGTCGACCGACTGGATGGCTGCCTGCGGAATTTCACCCTTCGACAAACGCTCGTCCATCTGGTCGGCCGATTTGCAATTCCGAGCGAGCCATTCTCCCGATAGCGCATCATTTTTTTCTTCCTCCGCCCCTACGCCGAAGACTCGCGTCGGGATTTCGATCAGGGCAGTCCGGATCTACAGTCTCCGTTATCCGAGTACCCGGGAGGATGATCGAAACGATCATATCATTTTTCTTACTTTGATATTTAATGTGTCTTAGGGTATTCGGTACTTTGCGTCTTTGAACAGGGTTTAAAAGTCTTAGTTTTGTTATCTGAAAGGAATGTCTCGCGGTACCAGGTGACTCCTCGGATTGCGTACGCAGGCTGTATTCGTTAAGAGCTCTGGACCAGTGAGGATTGTAAAAAAAAAGTAGAGCCAACGGGTTTCAGGAAGCTGAGGAAACAGCCTTCACAGCCCGAGGGCACCATCCAGGACGCGATCTAACATGATCAATGCTAGATTAATGCCAATTCCAATGCCGAGCACTGACAATCGCTCAGCGTCGACCTCGAACGGGAAAACGCGATGGAAAGAGCACCGATAATTTTAAAATACAGCGTTGTACTCGCGATAATTATACGAAGATTGCGATCTACGAAAACCAATTTTCATTTAAATTGTCTGTTAAAGTTGGAAGGCAACTGCGATCGATTCCTAACAATGACGTGTCTTCGATGTATTCTATCTCAGTCCGTTCTAAATATCGATCTCTTCTTTATTGCACTGTTCTCGTGAACTATATGGGAAGCATTTAATTGAATCATTTTCGAAAGTAAATTTACAAGAAAAATCTTGTCCTCAAGATTCAAGGAAGTGTATATATATTCCTTTCATCTTGAGTGTCTGGGTTAACATTGTTACTTGAGCACAACCATTGAAAGGTTAATCCACCAATTGAAAAGCATGACAGTTATTGTAGTAGTTGCGTTGATTCGATCTCATGATCTCGCAACGCTGTTTCAACGGCGAACGGAGTTTCCCGTCGCTGTTCTCGCGCGATCGAAGCACGGGACGCCCAAATCGCTGACGAATTTGATTAATTCGCGAAAACGTCGAGTCGACAAATGTTTGGCTCGGTACGGTTCGATGGTCGCTCGCCAAATTCTTCTCGTGTTTCGCTCGCAATTCACTCGCGACGCAATATCAGCCAGAAAATCGTTGGCGGAATAACGACGTTCTGGCTGTCAACGATCGTGTCGGCGAAAAATCTCTGTTATGCGGCTGCATGCACAAAAGAATTTCGTATAATTGAGACGCAACTTCGTTTTGGTTAAACTTGAATATTTTGAAATGCTTCGAGACGCGTGGGAGTGGGCGAAAATTTGGAGAATTCCAAAGGCGATTAATCGCCCTTCTCCTTCTGTCAATTTATCTTGCGCGTTCATTCGTCGTTTGTTTGAATTCGATCAATTAGGACTTGGGTAGCTTAGAGGTAAACTACAGTAAGTGGAAATTTAGAAAATTGAATACTCAGAGTAGCGATGATTTATTTCAAATTAATTTTGTCGATGAATACCGATACGCAGCCATAGATTGGTGCTCGTGTCTCTTTTCTGATACGTCGTAATTAATTATAAATTGTTTCGGAGCTATCTCGGATCTGGGCTGCGTGGAAGGGCGACCGACATTGAGTCGGGATCCCTTTGATACGTCAGCTGTCGCCCAGGACCAGTTATGCTGGGCGAGAGCCTTTGAGTACCAGTTCAAGACCACTACAGACTTACGCAACATATATACGCCAGATAATATTGAAAATTATCATAATTATTAAACTGATTACTGATCGGAAAATAAAACCATACGAACAGTTATAGTTTCGCTTGCTAGGCCTAGAGTCGTTTATACGTTCCCGTACCTAGAATTCGTCCGCCATCCCTAATTCCCGCGGACGAAACGAGCGAAAAACCGCAGCGTATAACGAGGACGTCGGAACGGTCTTCCCGCAAAACACGGAATAAACGAGACTCGTGGAAGGGGGAGGAAGCTGGTTAATTGCAGCGTGAGACGCACCTCACGGCCGCGCGCGTTATTTACGACTAGCTCGGTCGCCATGGCCGTTTTTCCAGATCCTACGGGCGCGCGTCTCGCGGCTGCCTCGCGACCGTCCGACAAAACGCGCCTAATTCTTCATCGATATCGAAAGAACGGAGACTCGAGTATGCGCGGTAAGTGGCGAATTAATAAACGCCGTCTGCCGGCGCAGTGAGCAGCCTGCGGGTCTCGAACTCGGACTAGCACTCGGACTTCTGCGGTAGCACACGATAAGCCTCCATTACTGGAATACCGACTGTTTAACCCCGCGGAACTCGCGGTCCCTGCGATTCCTTCGTCCTCCGCCGCCCGCGGTCTCCTCTACGTCCTCGGGCCCGGTATCCCGGTATCAAGAGCTTTATCTGTTTCTCTTGTAACCGGGCGCACCGTCTCCTCGCGGTAGCGTTAAGGCTACCTGGCATCCGATTAATTAATGGCTCGCGGAAAAGTCTAGGGAGTTATTAACCCTTCGGCGGTGACATTTTTTTCGCCTGGGCTTCCTAGCATCCGAAGAAACGAATTTAATTATATTTGGTTGTCCAGAAAGTTCGTTGGAATTTTTAAGAAAAATTCAAAGGCACATTTGAATTTCGAAATATATTTACAACGAAGTATACTATGATCAATATCATATTTTTGTTTTAAATGTGTCATAAGAACCAGTCTCCTTCGTTCTAAAGAAACGGTAACCTCGGCTTTCTCCTAGTAAAATTTGAAAACTTGAAAATCCTGGAGCTCGCGGTCCCTGAAATTCCTTCGTGCTCCCATCGTACCCCCACCAACCGACTCATTCGTCCTTCTCCGAGATCTCCTCGTTCCCCTCTCGCATCTGGTATCCCCCGGTATCGTGAACTTTATCTGTTCCCCTTGTAAGCGGGCGCAGCGTCTCCCCGCGGTAGCGTTAAGGCTACCTGGCATCCGATTAATTAATGGCCCCGCGGAAAAGTCGGGAAAGTTATTAACCCTTCGGTATCTCGGAGCTACTAGATTGCGGCGGCGCGTCCACGAGGCGAACCGCGCGTTTTCTTTTCCCTGCCTTTTTCCCATGATTTATTCTTGGCCGCGCTGGCTAACGCGCCGGCTACGCGGCCTGGACCCGAGGAATCCGCTGGTGTTTTCGCGTAAAAATACTTAGCTGTGAGTTCGGTCTTCATCCCCCCCCCCCCTCGTTCCCCTCGGGAGAATTCTTTTCCTGATCGCGACGAAGTTCCTTTATCTTCCTCGCGGATTGGCCGTCGTGCATCTGGGCAGGGAATTCTCGCGAGGTAACTCTGGCAGCTCGAGAATTAAATTTCAATTTTTTTTGGTGGAAATGTGGCATATCAGTGGAGTAGAGTGGCCTTGGGTGGAGCACTTCGACGTTTCGTTTATCCTCAGCTTCGATTAGACTTCTGACTTGGGATTCTTAGCTGCAGCCTTTTTCTGAAAACCGCGTTAACATGTCGATCACCGCGTCATACGTGCAGAGTCCATCTCTTCGATTGTCCATAACCGCGGATTCGATTGTACGAAAGTCCGATGGGGTCGATCCTCGGCTCTACCGATACGCGCGTACATCACCCAGGGGTAAAAAGATGAACGCGTGCACAGTGGGGATGAGTTTTTCGCCGGCGGGACGGAACGTGCTCGGCTATGGTTCACCGTTGCTCATTGCGCGTCGCACACGAGGCGCGCGAGCTGCGGAGGAGAGGCCGATAGAAATATTTTTGCCGGGCTAAATGGGTTTCTTCGGAAAGTCCGGGAGAACACAAGGGCAGCAGCTGGTCGGCGATGCGACAAATCATACCTGCCGGACAGCCTACACGCCGCAGCCAGCCACAGTTGAGCGCGTGTGCATGCCGATGCACCCGCCGAGGGGAGAGCCAATGGCGTAACCAAGGGCGGTTTTCGCGATCACCCGATACATCGAGGGTGTAAAAACCATCTTGGCCAGGATGTTCCAACGGTTCGATCCCGAAACAACCAAGCACCAGGAAGTTTGAGGGGACGCGACGCTGTAACGGCTCCGAAAAGAGAGACACCTTCGGAAATCTATACTAATATTATAACACGTTGACCGCCGCGTCAATTAATTGAGAAATTAAGTACGTTAATTCTGAAAAAAAAAACTGGTGATTTCATCAAACTGTCGATACGTAACAGAGCAAGAAGTAAACGTGCGAAGCCAAGACATGTAGGACAATTCTCTCCCAAGCTTCGACGGAGGTTTCGCTAATGGAAGAATGCTATCGATGCACGTAACGTAGTCATTGGATAGAGCAGAGTGTAATAAAGAATGAAATCGACAGACAGCATTATTACCAGCGCGTTATTCCTAATTGGCGAAAGTCTACTCAAGCCAAGGGTGTACGCTCGTAACGTCACTGCGAGCTGGCGAAAGCGAAGTAAAATCATGACACTTTCCAATTCATGGTGTTTTTCCATTATTGACTATTGGATGAATCTATGAAACTTCTTCAAAGGGGTTTTCAAGCAACCATTTAACATCCAGGAATTGAACAAAAACGAACCAGTGAATTAATTAGCTTCCCTTTGGCCTGGAGTGGTTTCTTAAAACGAACTCTCCCGCGAAACTACCAAGAATAACGTTCTCCGTAATCGTCCGTTCCATCGATGCTCGTCCCAACGAACAGAAGTCCTCCCGCGGTGACAGCTCATCTCCCAAAAGTGATTTATGTCGACATGACTACTTACTGGTTAACTTATGGTGTTTACCAATTCAATTAGAGGTACAACCACCGCTCCCTACGGCCGAGATACATTTGTTTCAACATTAATTTACCGAAACGCCCCGCTGTCATAACAAAACTATAATAAACCGTTGGCCGGTTGGCGCGCGGCCAGGGACCCGCCGCTTTTTCGGGGTTCATAAAATCGGTGGAAACGTTTCACTGGCTGTCATTGTTTTCGTTCGATCGGAGCCTCTTCTTCGAGTCCCGTCACCATAAATCTGACGCCGATAATGCAGCCCGTTCGTTAATTTTCACGCTGCCGGCCCGATTTCACGTTCCCGCGGCTGTATCGGGGAATTGTTGTCGGATTTTTAATGGAGTCGCCTCGCGATGGCTTCACGGCTTTGGGGATCCACTTGTCATTCTGTCAGGTGGAAATTTATCGCGGTAATGGAAGCATAATCTAGTTCAGAGAGTGACGGAGAATTTAAATCTCGAAAAGCGAAGCCGTCTAGTTAAAAACTCTCGAGACAAACCAGGCATATTTGTATTAAACAATAATTATAATTTTCCTCTATTTACTTCCTAATACAAATTTATTTTCTATTTTTATTATAAAATCATTTGGACGTCACGTTCCAATCTTCTCTGAAATAATATAATTCATTCGCATTCAGGCGCAACTACGTTTCCGTAAGCTACCTAACGCGTTCCCGTGTCATTACTCAATTCGGGACGAAACCGAATTAGACCGCGACGGATCCGTCGGGTTCGGAGCGAAGCGCCGCCGTTATTTTTCCAGCACGAATCGTGGCCTGGGCACAGTTCTCGACCGCTTCTCGCGCTGAGAATGCCACGAAAAACGAACGAAAGCGCAGAAAAGCACGCGGCGATTTCAGCTTGGCGAAAGCACAATGCCTGCGAATTCTTCGGGGCCGCGACGCCGACGACGAGCGCGAAGCGTCTCTATATTTACGTGCGCGAAAGTCACTGGCCCGGTTGGTTGACTGATTCACCATCGAGCCACGTTTCACTTCGATTTCGATGTCGCGTTTTTACTTTCGATTTAACTCGCGACGACGTTGTGGCCCGCGAACGCGCCGGTCGGCTTTGGGAAGTTTTAAATTTCGACGTATCGGGAATTAATTCCTAACAGTGCAAATGCAGCCACCCTTTATGGACCAATTTGAAAATATCATTTAATTTAGACAAACTTCTTCGATAGACATAGAGGGAACGAATAATTCTGCGCATGAAAAGCCACGAGTGACACGAATCCACGGGGTGACCCAATGGAAGAACTCGCGTCCGATGCGGTCAGGTTGGTCGGGTCGAATGGATTCGCCGAGAAGAAACCGGTGTCGTAACGGGCACAGCCCGTAAGACGGAAAACGGATCTCCGTCGGTCGATTCTTATTTTTCTTGCCCGTTCCCCTAGCCTGCGCAGAAAGTATAAGTTATAGCGACGAGAGTGAACTCCCCTGTAAAATATATACAGCGATCGGCGGACATTAAGAGAGTCATTTGTAAGCGGTTGTAACCACTCGGCGAGTGCTTTACGATACCCGTGGCGTATTTTGCGCCGAGACGCGACGTGCGGGTCCACGGTGCCCTGTCCGTCGGCTGACGCGAGCTCATAACGAGAGAACTAGCTTTTATAGAGTTACTCGTTTTTCTCGGTGTTTCCCGTGAGCGCGGCCCGAAAGTCACGTCGACGCGATCCGGGAGCGGAAAGCCGATGAGGAACGAGGGGCCTCGATGAGTCGCAAGAACCCGTCCACTCGCAACAGAAGTGTATCGGTTTCCAGACGTCCACGGAGGATCTATGACCGCGGGAGAAAGTTTCCGCCCCGTGGCCTCTCCGTCGTGCTTTCGCGGAAAGACTGGTAATATCTCTTCCGACGTTTTACTTTTTGCGCGCGTCCATCACGCGTTCGATTTCCTCGGATGAGCCTTTCCGCGACTCGCGTTCCATCGCCGAGGTGGGAAGCGTCGACGGTTCCGTGAAATTTTCCCGAGACTTTTCTTCGCCTACATTTTCTCTCCTGCCACTGCACATCGCGATATACCGTTCGAATATTTAGGATTTGGGAATGCTTGAGTAACAACGTACGCATTGTTTCTTAAAAGTCAGCATTGGACTAACCAGAGAAAAGGTTACCATTGGCCAGAACAAGAAAGATAAATGCATCGAGGAGTTAAAGCGCATTGTACGCGGTGAGATTTAGCGTATCTCTTATCTCATTCGCAGCCAGAGAGATCACTTTCATCGGTCTCCCCTGCGAACTGTCGTCTCCGTCATATATAATTCTTTTCTACATGACAGCCAGTAGTTTGGATACAAGTCATTAACTCTAGCCGGGGAGAACGCAATATGTTAATGTCACCGATGACAACTAGTCGTTTAATCACTTAACGCCTCTTTTGAATGCCAGGAATCGCGGCTCGCGAACTTCGAGTGATTCATCGACTGCAACGGCATCTCTTCTAATCTCGAATCCCGAAATTCCTTATAAATCGTCGTCATTTGGCCGTTTCGCGATTCACTTTTGCATCGTTTAATGAGAAAGCACGCGACGACGGTGTTGATTTGTGCGTTGCGTAACCAAGGTGTCAACGTCTTCGTGGACGAATTATTTTTAACGGAGTTCGTTCTGTATTTTTTATTTTCATTCGAGACCTCGTTAAGTGGAGCACAATAAAATATACTTTTGGCACGTACACGACAAGGAAAACTAAATATTTTATAAATGTAGCCGACGCTAAATTGAAAGACGAATTGATATTTATTCGATAAATAGTGTCAGAGAAGAAGTTGGATATTAATAAGAAAAAGTGGAGGTAGAAGATCGAGGAACCGAAAAAGAGGAAATAGAATGGAAAAGGCGGTGCTCAGTTACAACGGAAGAGGATCTCGATGCACGAGGATCGTCCTTCGAACACGGAGGAAGCCCACCGCGTAAAGATCCACGGATAGCAGGATATAAATGAGTCTTCGAGAGGTCCGAGGGCAAATATAGACGAGCGTGTTGGCGAAAGGTACTGGCCTCAAATGGGACCGAATGGCACCGGTATGGAAATGCGATCGGCTTTTAAACGTCGAACCGCGCTCAGCTATGTTAATTCCGTACGTGTTACTCGAGGTGTAGCTTCTGTTTATCTCCGAATCTACCCAATGTAGCTTAACGAACGTCACGGACCACCTACGTCTACGGCGGACACCTAGTTGTCGTTATTTAGTTAAAATTCTGTTGTTCCCTGTCCAGTCGAGTATTCCTGACTAATCGTTGCAGAGATGTTCGACGGCGATATCTATCCGTCTGGCAGCAGTGGAATCATTGTTATTCGAACTGTCTGGTATCGCGTTACTCCAATATATTTATTCTTGGAAACCGAGTATTGAGAATCAAGGGATCAGTGGTTTCGATTTTTATAATTTGGGTCCTCTTTCGCGAAGGTTATTCAAACTGACAATCAAGTGTTTAATCCAAGTTCGTTAACTTTCGTATCATTTCCTGATACTTAACTCTCTCCGCGTATTCGCAACGAGAAAACGCAAGTTTACCGTAGTCTGTTGGATCCCTCGTAGCGGGGGCCATTTGCATTGCGAATAATTAAATTCACCGTGGAATATGAACGGCGAATAAAAATACCCCCTGCCCTTACCAATTACCCGTACAATCCGAGTAAAATGTTAGTCGCGTGACTGCTGAGCGTACACGTATGAATTCTCGATGAGGGAATCGCGGTGCATATCAACTGGCGAAATGACACACGTGTGAATGTTCTCAGAGAGACGTCCGCGCTGCTATACATATTTTCGTTTTTCTGTTCCTCTGCGACGTTTAACCGACCAGTCACCCCGTCGAGGGAACTGGATTCTGGGAAAAATTAAAATGAGAATTTAAGCGCTACTTTCTTACATTGTCTGGCCTACTGAACACGAACAACCATTTACAGAAGTAGAACGAACATCACGACGAACCAAGGAGAACAAAGAGTTCCGAAAAATATTTAAAATTGTTGCGTCGTCTAAAATTAAGCGACAATTCGACAAAGCAAAATTAAGCGTACGAACAGTGGAGGTTCATTACGAGACAGGATGCGTTGATTAAACGGCCAATGAGCCGATCGATCTAAAGGGGAACTCGCTAAGATTCGGGATCCGGCGGAAGCCAAGAAGCCCGTATGAACTTAATTTGATAGAAGCCACGGCGTCTGCATAAAACGAGGTAATATAGAGAGCCTCCCTCGAGCTCAGACATTTTGCACGGTTCTCTAGTTTCGGGGGGTTAATAGAGACACCTCTGTGCTTGCCACGGTGGAAGCACACGCGTCCTCTCGACGCCACCTGGCCCCTGGGATCACAATTAAGGGATCCCCGTGCGTGATCATCGCTTCAATTGAGAGATCGTCGCCTATGAAGTGGCTGCGCCGGATTCGACGCAAGTCTGCTGGAAAACGAGCGTGTGCCACCTTTTGTGAAGATGAAATTTGGCTGGTAGTGGTGGAGGTTATCGGTTGACTTGTTCGTCGAGGGTAGCGACTGTTGTTTAATAGGAATGTTCTTGGTGTCACTAGAAGTAGAATCTAGAATTTGTTATATTTGATTTTGGAAAATTTTGTCTGCCTCAAAAGTGACCCAAGGCTCGAGAAGCATAATAACACGACGAGTATTCTCGAAAAGCATCGACAACACCCTTGTCCGAGCCCATTATCGTTCCCCTCGCAAAATAGTCGAAAATCATCGTCGTCATTTGACAGATTCCGCGTCGAAATCAAAGCGGGAGAGAGCCGAGGAGCACGTGTCGTCGTGATCATCAAGGATATCAAAGGGTTTCGGCGCGAAAAAGCGAGATTTCCGAGCCGTGCGGTGTCACCATCTGTTTTTCATTCGGTGGCCGAGCTGTACCCGCGGATTCTTCGCGTTTTCGGCTTTCGCTCGAGGGGAGGATCGTTGAACGAAGATCACGAAGGCCCGCGGGGAATGTCCTCTCATTAATAAGAGCGCGACCGCGACGCGACGGGACGCGTCCCCGTCGTGTTATCGGCTGGCCAAACAGATGCGTTTCGCCGCGCACTTTCGGCCTGCCAAAGCTGATCAGAACTCGAAACTTGCCCGGAATGCGCGGACCCGGCATACTTTCATCAATTTCGCGCGTCTTTCGCGGCGCAGCTATTCCATTGATGCCGGGCGAGCCTACTTAAGAGGGTGTCTCTATTTTTCAAGCCGCTTTTTTGGGTCATGGCTTGAGAATTTGTTTGGCGCAAAACTGGGTAACGTACGGAGCTGAACTTTTATGTCGGTGTTTATTTGGAGCTTCGCCAGCGGAATATTAATTTTCAAAGCTTCCCTTTCCTTTTTCATACGAAAACGAAATTTTAACAGAACCCCGAAACGTTACTCGAAAAAGTGTTTAATATAGCACGTACCGAGTCCATGGCTCTCAGTACTTGGTAGCGCACGCCTAGAAATCAAACCCGCCGACGAATTAGCATACGTTTTCTGTCGGTCGGAGGATGACCGTAAAGCTGTCGGCTATCGCGGAAATCGCGGGGGTAACCATTGTGCCGTCGTAGACAAATGCGCTTTGTCGGGACGGGAGGGGAATAAATGGTCGGAGAGAGGTCGAGGAAGAGGACGAAGAAGAAGAAGAAGAACAAGACGCGAAGAAGGATGCGAAAGCGCAAATAAGACGTCGTCGCGTCGTTTAGTCGATCGTGGAAGCGAATCGGAAATCGCACGCGGAGCCACTGGAAAGGTTTACGACCCTCGTTATCCTCTTTGCGCGCTCATCAAGCCGAGAGGGATACGCTTCTCGAAGAAATAAGCAAGTTGGGACCGTGCACGCCCGACGATCGCGATCGTCGATGCGGATTCTCCGTTTCCGATTCACCGTTGCGCTGTGTCCGTGATGTACTGAAATGGAATTATCTCGATCCTTTCGATTCGATCTCCCTCGTTCTTCCCCTCGCTGGGTGACATCTTCGTTCGCCTCTTTCGGTTCTTTCCATGCACTGGCGAAGCTCGCACCTTCTCCCTTCGGCCAGCGAGATCCCAACGTCCGAACAGGCCTCGAGAGATTCAGCCGATTCAACCATTTTTCGAGGCGAAAAATAATATCGTAGGCATTTTATACAACATCTCGAACGATTTTCATCGATGCGTCGAGCATTTTATTTTTATATCGCGGAAGGCGCGGAAAGGAAGCTCTAATACGCACATTTTACATGTTTGATGTCGAATCTAACTTCGTGAGAAGCCAAAACGTACGTGATGAACCGGAATTTTCGAAATTGCGAGTTTCCCCATTGATAACAACATCGGAGAACGGTCGACGGGCGACGCGGATTTCGGTTAGAGCGACAACAAAAAAATGTATACAAACCCATCGACGTCGTCTAAACCGTATATACTGTTCAAAATACTTAAGGTGAGGGAAAAGTAAGGGGGGGTATTGAACCTCGATCGCGGTTAGGAAAGGTCGAGGATTTAGTTACGTTTCGGACATCGTGCGTGCTGTTTAAATTCGAGTGAAATTTGTGCGTACTCCTATCGGATAGCGATACTAAATTCTAACCAGTGATACATATCAAGCTGACGACTTACTTGGCTTCCTATGCCTGTGAAATCCTTCTTCACGACGACTCAACGACAACGGGGAGATGGCGATCCAACAGATATTCGAGGTCAGTCTAGGGAAGGGTGAATCGAGACGGTTAGTGGAATAGAGAATTTTATTTTTGAAATACACTTTGCGAAACGGTCGATCGAAATGAAATATCGGAGCACGTTCTATTCTTTTCCTTTGTCATATTTGCCTTTACGTTTGTCGCGATTACATAATACCAGTTGCAACGCTGTTTAACTGCGATAAAGAACTCTTATCACTATGGCCTGTGCCTGGAATGGAACACGCGCTCGGCTTCGCGTGTTACGCGAGTCATACGTAACTTTGACGACGTAAATTCTTATCGAGGATTAATTGTAATTACTATGCGACAGCTGTATACAGAAATCGTTTCAGTTTCAATTTAGCTATCCCGTTTGCTGTGACGTCAAGAAGAGTAGCAATTGTAGAGACTTTTGTGCAAGTGTATTATTGCGATGTGTTCCTTTTTTTTTTCGATCATGTTTATCAATTCTCTTCATTTGTCAACTCGTTAAGAAGGTAGCCTACCTTTTATTCGAGAGGTCTAATATAAAATTCCACTGTTAATCATCCTAACGTTAATCGATTCCCACTGCCTTGCCAAAGGGAGCATTTAGAACGTACAAGCAGCGTGACTATAATTAATGAATGATATTCTAATCGATGATTTAACCGCGAACGAACCCATACCGAAGTATATAGACAAAAGATGAACCGCTTTGAGGACGAGAGGATCCCCTCCCGCGAAGCCCTCTTTCCTCAAATGAAAAGCGTAAGCGTTTTCACCGCAATCTTTAAGTTGGCAGCTTAACCCCCGCGAGTAGAAGCTTTTCATCTCTTGAATATCGAAGAATTTGTCGCTCCGCTTGAAGCAGGCCGAGCGAGAAGACATCAAAGGATTCTTCCTCGAGCCCGTTCCATGACTCCACCTCCCCCGACGTAATAATCATTTATTATCCCAGCAAGTAATAAACGGTACACGGCGATATTATGAAGTTGCGAAATTAAGGCTTTGTTTAAAAATTAGCTGCCCGCTAGTTTACAAGGCCTTATCATGAACTTTGCCATCCGAGGTCCATGATTCGCCTCCTCTCGTTTCCTCCTTGACGTACAGTTTTAAAACTTTCGATAGATCGTAAACGAAAGAATGTATTACTATCGATGAGAGAATTAACGGTTACGAGTCATAGAATTCATAATCATTAACAAAGGAGTTAATGATTATAAACGGCAGAGTTTATAATTCCTCGCTATAAAATTTCATAAATTTCGAATGAAATGTGTTTCACGTGACGCAATCATTGGTAATTTCGTGATTCCAGCGGTATTATCTGTCCAATATTGCATTCTCAGCGCAGTATTAATATATTCACCATTAGGACTTTTTACATTATCGTTCGTATAAAAACACGCGAGTTTTGTAACCATCGTAAAAGTTATCCTCGTATTTATTGCAATCGTTGTTGCGTTCATGCATTTCGCATTAGACGGTATTATGTCTCTTGTCTAACAAGTTCCCTTATTTCTTCTCATTATCAAGCTTTTACGACAGGTTTCTCCATAAATACCCATTACAGGCGCTTTAATTACTTATTTGCTTAATTGTTAGCCATTCGTCTTGCGGTCTCCTCTTTTCGATTGCATCAAGGCTCGGGCTGCACAACGTTTGCGAAATCGCGCGGTGGGTAATTTTCTAATGGAAGTCCACAATTCATTATTCGCGACTTCCAGTTAAAAGTGCAGCTACTTTTATACATATTCATAGTCAAAAGTAATTGGTTGATAACGAGCTTCTAAACATTTTCTATCTCTGGTTCGGAATCGAAGGCAAAAGAAGTAGAAAAAGAAGAAAACAGAGTCAGAAGGAGAGAGTCGATAATAAATAAACAACGGATGCTTATGCAAGTTCATGTTTTCATAGATACAGAAAAAGAAGTTAATTTTCCTCCGAAGAATTATTTAGTCACGGTCGATCTGGACGTAACATTGCTTAATTCATGATTTCTGAAGCGCACTTCCGGTTTCGGTCCACTTTGCGGCCCTCCTCTCTCCTTGCTCTCGTTTCCGACAGTTTACGATCCAGTCGGAGGAAATAATTTCATCAAAAATTCGCGTCGAGCGTGGAAGAAAGACGCGCGCGCGCGGCCATGCTTCTTCGCCTCGCGCAGACTCGCTTATACCGGCGTAATTGCCAGACGTAATTGCAGTCCCCTTTTGTTTCTTCAATTACGCGAGTTTCGACCGGCGAGAAACGAGAGGGGAGGCCGGGAATTTTTATGAAATGGCTTCTGTCGTCGTCGTCGTCGTCACAGTTCCTCTCGGAAATCCCCCGTTTCCGGTTTTTCTTTGACAGTTGCGCAGGGACAATGTTCAGAAAAAAAAAATAGTTACTACAGTGTTTTCAGTTTGAACTAACATTTTTATCGAAACGATTGCAATCGCACAATGGTATATGATTCCACTTTATTTCAAAATTTTAATCTAGCGTTCATCGTTGGTATTTTATTTTATTTCACGTCGAGGAAACAGGCGGATATAACTGAATCGCAATTTTATTTCCCTGAAAATCTTTTGTTCAATGAAAATTTAATGAAAAATCCCCCTCCCCCACCCCTACCCCCACCCCGCGAAGTACCTTTTTCATTATGAATTCAATCCACTTTTATCGCGTTAAATTTAACACGTTACGCGCCACGACGGTGTTTGCTTTTTCACTTAGAAATAGCGTATCTTTCGCAATGCGTCAACGTCAACGCAGGATTTATCGAGTCCTGCGTACCCTTTGCGAATTATTATCGCCGTCATGAAATCTCCGCCGAATGAAACACTCATTGCGTAGGTGCGATGACGAATTACGACCTCCTAATCGCTGTTCAAATCTACATATTTCATACTTACGGGCGAGCGTATATTCGCGGGAGTAGTCGCACCGAGTCTTCTGTCGTTCGTGTGCAGTCTTTAGTCGATGGGAAACAAATACACTACGAGATCGAGCGAATAAAGTATTAAAAAAAAGTGGGTTTAGTATTTATTACGCGAATAGTAGAAGAACCTTCAGTAGTAGAAGATATTCGTAGATTCATTTCTTGTTTTTCTTTTTTTTTTTTTTATTTATTTATTGTTTAATTAAATGAGGAATATATAGGGATTGCATGATATGGCGTTTGACGTCGACTGACGCAAAATTGTGGGAAAAAAAGATTTTCGCTGCGGACAGGATTCGAACCTGTGCGGGTAACACCCAATGGATTTCAAGTCCATCTCCTTAACCGCTCGGACACCGCAGCTATGTTCAGTTGCTCGCTACGAAACGTAATTAAGCTTCGATCGAAAAGCATGTGTTGTTATTCGTTATTTCATCGCGATTGCGAGATGGGTGAACGCGATTATACTACTGATATTAGCGAAAAAAGATATTCTGTGGTTACTTGAATTGCAAAACGGAATCAGTATAGTTATCGAACACGATTACTTGGCGTAATAATTTAGCGAATCATTCAGATAAGGGCTGCACTTCGCTTTGGGGCACCAAAAATTATTGACTTTTTTCTATACCATACTAGATCACTAAAATGGAAGTTTTAAGGTTAGGAATCCAACGAATAAAAAATCAAATCCGTTGATCGATTAGGTAGAGAATTCTGGAACTCCGCGAGATTCCCTTTTTCATACCAAAGATGGAAATGCTCGACATTTCTATGTGTAAAAGTTGTCGCGAAATGTTTCACGGAGTAGCTGGGCCATAGAGCAACGAAATCTCGCGATGGCCGACGTGTTAATTAAGCATCGGTTAACAGAGTCGAACGAGTTTCTTTCGCGATGGCACCCGAGTAGTTAGGTAAGAATTTCAATTAGCCGAGGAAACGATCGAACTAAGACAATTACTGCAGGGAACAGGGTCGCATTTCCGGGTCTTAACGAATGAACTGCAGATCAATTAAACCCGCTTCTCTCCTTCTTTTCACTGGGGTCCAAGGAAATCGCACGTTGCGAGCGCATTAAGGATAATTGAGTCATTCCGCGGTTATATTTAATTGCGATCGTTAAACAGAAAGATATTCAAGCGTCGTACATGGGCACACGGTTGAAAAAGGTCTCCGTCGTACGTGAAAACACCGAGGGTTGTCTTCGACTTACGCCAACTTGTAAATCAATCGGTCCCAAGCTGGTGATAAGAAAGGACCCGCTGGAATGCCGATACGCGATTAATGAAGCTGTTAATTAACCGATAATGCCGAATATCGTTTCGCGGGACGTCGCGGGACTCGCGATGTCGTCGCGTTCACCTCCTTTCGGAAGTGTCGACTTCGGTGTAATACACGTCGTTTAACGCCATCATAGATGATGGACACCGTTAAAGCATAACGGTGACGCTTATCCGATAGTACTATCGCAAGCTGTTTGAAACACCTGGAAAGTCAAAGTTATTTACGGCGTGGAGAACCGAATTCCAGGAATGGAAGAATCTCCGTTTGTTACAATCGAGGATTCACCGAATACTTGAATTAGACTCTACTGACTCTACGTATTCGTTCACTCGATATGGTGGGACAAGTTAAATTTCAATCCTCGAGATGTCGATTTATTCATCCATTTTTTCAACCATCGCTATCATTGTTCACTGTTCGAGAGGCAACGATAGCCATCCGTGATTGTGTTTTCCGCGTGACGTTTCCTCGCGATAATCTCATGGCTGGCAGCCTCGAGGAGGTAAAAGGACACGTCCTTTCTCTTAGCAGGAATAATGGAAACTCGTTTTGTTTTCGCGCGGCAACCGGGTACCCGACACTGTTTCGTGTATTCCCCGGGGAATAGCGGACGACGAAATATCAAAGGTTTTCGCGGATCATTTTTCATTTCTGTAATCGGTCGTCTCATCTCGAGCAGCTCGTGACACTGCACTAGCTGACAGTGACGAATCGACAGTTGTCGGAGCCAACCCTTGAGACACTGGCCGCGAGACCGGCGTGTCTCTCTGTCCCACGCGTTTCGTGACTAATGAAAACGTACCGTCCTTTCGTATACGACCAATCGAATAGTCAGCCGGACTTTATTCGTGAGAAATTCTCGATAGCTGATCCTGATTAAGAAAATCGCGAGCACGAAGCGTTAGGGACCATTGGTGAAACGATACTGACGATACTGAAACGTTAATGTACATTGTCTTTTAAATTTCCTTTTACAATATAAATTCAAATAAATATCGTAGAATCCGTTAATACACATGTAGCTTTCATCTAACGGTATGTAAAATTGATAAGAGAGAATAGCCAAAAAAATAATCGGTGATGTTATTAGAGATTGCTACAATCGTCGGTAACGTTACGATTTTTATGCGATTGGCGGAGTTTATCGTGCAGTGAACGGCTCATTTATAAATAATTTCTCAGCAAGATCGTGCAATTTCCTCGAGAAAATCTGACGCTTTTCATTAGGTTTCACCTGGAGGTTGCCTCACCCGAATCGGATCACGTGTATTCATTGAGACTCCTAGCGTACTGTTGGATCGATTCGATCGTTCATTTTGCATTATTCAGTAGACGTTCGAGGCAGTTGCAGATTTTAATTACAACTTTCTTCGCGGATACGCGGCCTGTATTTCTCGAGCGGGATTCGTAATTATGGGCGGAAATTAATGTAATTACAACTGGTCGCGTTCATACATCGGCGATTACGCACACGCTTAAATGGCGACACGGGAAGTCGCGCGCGGAACAAAAACCGTGGCCCTTCACCTGTCTCATATACGAGCCGAGTGACTTTCGCGTACCATACTGGTTTTGCACCTTGAGTATCGAAACATGCAGCGCGCTAGGAAACTCGGAATTATCAATTTTTACCTGCAGCGCTTCGCGTTCGCGTAGCTGGCATACCTTCGTGCGAAATCTATTGTTTCGAAGCAATTTTTCTTTTGACAAAGATCAACTAAATTCCCAGAGTAGTCGACACAAATATTTCATTCACGTTCTTGCCTTTCGTGCAAATGGAATCGATGCCATATGAGTTATTCATCGCCTGTCGTGCGTGCTCTATTCAATCTCGCATTATGCTTTAGCTGTAGCAATTACTAGAACCAATGAACCATCCGTTTCGTCTATTTCACGGACAGTAATACAGAACAAAATATTTCACGTTTCAACAAACCGAAATCAGCAAAGTTTCCATAGACTCTTCTTCCTTGGTCTTCAAATCCCGTCGATTACGCAACGAACGATATCGCACGGCTCTCAAAAGCATAAATTGAAACATCCCGCCGGATCCCCATCGAGAAGTAAGCTCCAATCCCGGTAACTATGTACACAGCGCGTAACAGCGAACGTTCCTCGCGTTCCCATCGTCCGAGTCACCGCATGTCCCCCACCCTGTGGCGAACGATTCTGCTCCAATCGAGAAAGAAACCGAAACTTCAGTCTCAATAATTCTGCATCGCGCGGCGATAAACATTCCACGCGTATCCGTCTCTTCGACTTCCTTATCGCGGCGAATATTCCACCGTAGGATGCAGGAAGTCAAAGAAGAAGAGGAGAAAAAAAATCTCTGGTTGGAACGAAAAGGTCGAACTTCAATCTCGGCGGAATCCCTCTTCGCTCACCCGTGTCCAATATAGACGTTCCCCGGCAGCGAGGAGGAAGCGACCGCGCCTTCGCGCGCGGATGCGGATTTTCGAGTGATCGTCGCGTCGCAAGGTGGAATGCACCTGCTACGCGCGAACGATCTTGGTTCAAAGGTTAAGTAGAAAATGTCGTACGTAGGCATGCGAAGGGTAGAGACGAAGGTGGGAGGGTTGCACAGCCCGGGTAACGTAGGCAGCTAGAGGCCGAGGCTACCGCGGCAGAAGCTAAGCGCATATTAAGGAGGCTCGTAAAATTATAAGCATTCCTAAGAATCTGGTAATACGTCGACGCGCAGCTTCGCGCGGCTTTTCAATGCGCGGCCGGGTCTGGCCTCGCGGAGCGCACGCGTGTGGGTGTAATTTATATTAACGATACGCCAGACCGACGGCGGGCGCTTTGAAGATCCGTAATGTCGGGGGAACGTGGTGAGAATACTCTCATCATTCGAAAGGACTCGCGCGAGGCAACGAACGAGAACGGTCGTGTCGGTCCGACGTTACACCGTGCCGGCGATATCGCGAATGCAACTATTCTCCTTCGCCTCGCCGCTCCATTAGAATTGAATTGAATAAGCTTTTCCTCGAGGGCCAGTTTCCAGCGTGCCGGAGAGCGCCCGCCGCCGAGACGCCTCTCACTTCACCTTTTTTCCAACCCTGTCCGTCTTGGTGCTCTCCGTCCGACGCGTCAGTCGTCGATTTTTCGACGTCTGTACCGTTGACATCTGGAAAGAACGGTCCCAAGGGGCACCAGACTGACGAGGAAGACGCTTCGGGCTGCCTTTCGATACGTAAACCTGTAAACGATCACAGCGAACAATAGGTTGTACGTCTTTGGACCATGTATTAGCTCCTAACTGTATCGTTGATCTCTGGCGATGAAACTCGGACCAAAATGGAAACAAATACAAAAATTTACAGGAAAAAACGACAAATTTGAGATGCTAGGAATTTCGATCGCGTTTTTGGGATTTTGGACCATTGTGCAGGGGTCGAAGGAGAGGATGATTAAGGAAGGGTACGAAGTACAGGATGAGGTGAGGATCTAGAAATCGAAGTTAAGATGTTTAGTTTAGAATATTTAGTTTGGTCATCCAACAATTAAACCAACCGACTTACCATGACAAGACAATAAAACGTAGTGTCGACATTCCGAATGCTATCGATCTACGCAAGATACGATATAGAAATAAGAAAAAACCTTCCATCAGTGTCAGACTCCCCAGAAAGGAAACGGAGAATGCCAAACACTCGGAACTGACGACTCATTCGTCGGCGAGACTTTTCTTTCGCGGCATTGGGAACAAAACGAGGAAACTCATTCGGGACTCCCTATCTCGGTCCTGGATGGAAAATCTCTCGGATCGCGATTCATGTCCGCGGAAATTAATCGCTTCTCGTCAACGCAGCCGCCATTGACGAGGAGCAAGCGACTCGAACGGTTCCCAGAATCGCGGAAGCCACGCGACGGTTCTTCGAGTAAACTGGTTTATTGTTATTTACGATCTCCGACCGGACGCCATTAATCGCCACGGGCGACTATTGTAGCAGCTGCCTCGTTCCGTTTCGCGTGCAAGGGAAAGACAGGGCGCTAGGCGGGACAACCTGCTAGGCAGATTCGCCATTTTCCGGGGCGAATTTGTTAAACGCAATTTATGCGTTCATTGTGACCGCCTAGTTAAGTACCACTGGCGATTGTTTCCGCCTATTCATTCCACGGGGAACGACAGGCGCTTCTAGATACGCGTCGCGATTTCCTCGCTGATCTCGTCGCGAACGTGGTGGTTCAACAATTTATGCAGCTATAAATTCTGGTAACTCCCTCTGTTCGTTGGGAGACTTTCTTTAATAATAACGCCACCTCGAAGCTTTATAAATTACTCGAAAAATAACACCGAATTCATTAACCTTTAGAAGCCCGATTTTCCAAATTAAGTTTAAAACCAATTGCGTGTACAATTCGGTTTAAAAGTCCGGTATCAAATTTGAAACTTAGGGCATCTAAGGGTTAATAACCGAGACGATAACATCCCCGCAACTACGGGCGCAGCATAGATTTGCATGTCAAGATCAAACGGTTAGGTTAGAATCAGAAGAAGATGTTAATCACGTTTAACATCAAACACGAGGAAGGAGCATGGATACAGCGCTATCCTTGATGCTAATTCATCACACCGGATGACCCGTTGGATTACAGCGAACTGCACCAGAATCGGACCGCGAGCAGCTGCCCTTTTCATTCAACCACCCAGCTTTGAGCTAGATTTACGACGAAAATTTCTGCTGCTAATATCAGAAGCAGTTTACCCCGCGGACGATCGCCTCGCGAGATGAATTTGATCTAATCGCGGCGTCTAAAAAATATTTTGGATCGCGTAAAAGTAATGTCGTTTTTGCAATTTTAAATACCTGTTTATTACTCATCAGCTCGTCGACACACTAGATGACAGGAGGCTGATAATTGGGTTGATAATTAGGGCGATTACGTAATTGATTAAAAATAGGAATTCATAAAAAACTTGAATTTAACGTAGAATAGCCGACATTACCTTCCAGTCTACCTAATAGTTTTTCCTGTTGGAATCACAGTGGGCAATTATCCAACACGAAGTGTTAAGGTGGGTCAAGAACTTAAACTATGCTGCTTGAGTCTATTCGAGCCTGAGAATCTTGCATCGCATTCCCATCTGAGACAAAGAAAGCTCGGAGGCGTGTCCCCCGTAGATGGGCCTGTAGTGAACAACATTGCATAGCACGAACAACATTGAAAAAGTTCGCAAGGTTGCAATGGTTCATTAGCTTCATCGTCACTCTCTTTGGAAGACTGCGAAGAAAAAAGAAGACCTCTCTGACTCTTCGCACAAGTCGTCATTCCCCACTGGAAGCTCCCGCAAGAACTTGGACGACCATTCAAAGTATCTCCCAGTCTCTGAAAAGCGTTTCTTCCACCGTATTAGTAAAAGTTGATCTGCTCCGTCGGCCTCCATTCGATTTTAGATTTGTCAACTTATGAGAAATCAAAGACTCTAAGACCGTGAACGGGCAGGAAAGGAGCAAAGCGGCGAGGAAAAAAGCAGGTGAACGCGTTTACCGAGGACGCTCGAACGTGGAAAAGTAACACGTCACGCGGATGCGTCGTTATAGCTCGGTGACGGAACGGACGGTCGCTGGGATTGTTGGGATGTGCGACAATTATCGGTACGGCATCGCCATATCTCACGCATGCCAGGCCGGATTGCGTCGGCCGTGCGCGCACGTTTCGCTGCGTCCTCCGTGTGAACTCGTGTCACAGTCCCGAGCAAGGTGTGCTGCAACGTTACATTCCTTGCCGCTGTTCCGTTTTTAGTCTAGGAACGCCATTCTTTGCGACACGCGCTAAAGGGGGCTACGGGCTCCGTGCCGGTGCGTTCACCGGCCACCTCTGTTTTCTGAGGATCGCATTCCGATCGACGATGCCTCCGCTCGGCGACGATGCCCAAGATTGATCCTCGAATCGATGCCTTCCCGATACCCGAGTCGCTACCGAACCTTCACTTTTTCTCGAATTTTCGAAGAACCCCTCGGGGGGTCTGGGACTTACCTGCGATCCCCTTCGAGCATCGACGAATTTAATATCGAATTGATGTCTAACTTTCAGAATTAATCTTTCTACTTCTTGAGTGAAAAACACTGATTAAAATTACTGACTTATACCTGACTAAACAATTTTTTTAGGATAAATCGCGAATATTTTTCTTGTCTTCGATCGAAAAAGAAGGTTCGACCTTCTTCGGAACACAGTTTCCAGAACTCGGTGTAATAAGAGTCCTCGCTGCATTCAGACGAACCCGCGCGTCCTCGATAGACTTGCATCGAGATTAATGCAATACCGCGCACCGATAAAAAAGAAAACACAGAACGGGAATTACCGTGTCGCTGGATAGAGAGGTCCCGCCAGTAGTTGGCGCGCGGACTCCTCGGATTATGAAGTCGATGGACGTTGCTGGTAGGCTCCGTTCAATATTAATCGAATCACGGCCGGTGCGCAAAGGATCGCGCATTCTCGCGGCCGGTCCGCTCGGTTCATGTAATGGACGACAGCTATTTAAGTGTCGCGTGGGGGGGGCGGGGAGGGGGAGGAATTATTTTCGAAAGGGGATCGCGCACGCCAAGGCGATCTTTCTTTTGATGCGTCACGAGCGTTGGCAATCAATCGACCTGCTTCTATCTGGTACGCGTGAGATAACCGATCGACCTTGTTTTCATGCCTTCAGGCCGACTGGTTACCCTTCTTACTTCTAGCCAGGACGGTCTCCAGGGTGTACGGCTGAAGGTACTCTTGGCTAACGCAAGGAACAGTTGTCGATGGACAGTATCGAGGTTAGAAGGTGTCGATCGTCCTTGGGTTGCAAAGAGGTCCCCTGTAGTTAAAGATGTTGTTGGTTAACATTAACATAAAATGGTTCGTTCTCTTCTATCGATATTAGCAGGTGTTAGTTTTTTTTTTCTTTTTATATATATCTTTTAAATGGGTTCTCTAAGGTTCGGAGTCATAGGTGTTGATTGCTTATCTTATTACAAGGTGCGTTTACCTGCTACCTACATAAAGAAGAAGTTGGCTAATACGTTCTAACATTCAGATTGGCGTCATATAATGTTATATAACGTGTTGACCCATGTTTGAGCCACACCTAAGACTCCGAAGTCTCAGCTCTACAATAAAAACATTCTTCCTCTGTCTGATTCAGAATATAATCCTACGTGAAATACGCATAATTTATCTAGCGTTAGAGCAGACTTCTTAACCCGTTCAAACCTAAAAATGTCGCTACCATCCCAGAGAAAGCTTTCACAGAAAGAGCGAAGAAAAAGCCGCGTAGCTCTTCTTCCGCGTAGCTTCGAGGACGAACAAGCTCGTTCTTGCCGACGAAATCGTCGATGCGCGACGGAAAACCGAAGGAATCGCGGTAAAACGACAAGCGCAGGTTTTTAAAAGGCACGCGTGTCGGACCGCGGTGGACATTCGTCGAATTCCTAGAGTAGTTCGGTCGACTCCCCGATGCAATGAAATGTGAAACAGGAATTCATATGTCGCGCACCAGTCATAAGGAAACGAAAGGTTTCGCGTGTCGCCGTGTAATCGCGGGCTGCGCGTTTAATCCGCGAATAAGGAAATAATTAGGCGAGTTGCCAAACGCGTGTCCCTAGATGTATGAAGTTTCCGAATCGAGAAGAACGTTGAAGTCTGTCGCGGATTGTTGGAATTTCAGTGGCGTACCGTTTGATTGGTATTCGCCAGGCTATCGTAGAATTAAGTTGTTGGAATGAAGTTCCCTGCGTTCTGGGATAGATGCGAATCTAATGAAGTTTTATGGGGTCGAGTGGAATTTCGATGGCTCTTCGAAAATTCGTTTCGCGGAGCAACATTGTTTAGTGTTTTATTAGAAATGTATAAAAAATTTCTATTTCGGAGAGGGGGACGCTTTTCTCTATTTTACAAGGTGCTCGGTAGAGCGCGGAGTTTCTTTTATTTGACCATTTCAGCGACTCGACTCCAGGCGCCGAGATTAGTCAAGCTAACAGGATCTTCTCTGGAGCGTGAAACTGCGATGGTTCCGCTGTCAGGCCCTCGACAAAACCGGTCTCCATTGCCACGGTGGACCCGGGAATTTCGTTTATTACTCTAAGCTTACTCAAAGATTCCCTGAAAAAATATTTTCCACTCTTAAAACACAAGGAAAATTTTTTTATATAGAAGTCGTTTCAAGCACTCCCACTAATTCATAGTACGCGCAAGTACCTTTCCGAAAAATTATTCAATCCGAAACTATTTCGAAGACGATTTCAATTTCCCACGTTTCAATTCCCAAGATTTCGGTCCCGGGTCGGAATTCCGCGAATCTGTTTGCGTTATCCTAGCGTAATCCTGTTGTAACAGCGTCACAGCTTCATCGCTCGGCGTTTGGTCCCAGGCGGACAGCTGGCCGGCGCACGGAAGAACAAGTCCCCCGATAAAGTGCATTAAGTTATGCATCTCGGTTACGGTTGGCGGCGCGTTACGCCGCGGATGTAAAGAGCAGGTTTTTATTGGACAACTATTGGCCTGGCGCGAACTTTCAATGAGCTGGGAGACGGGTACATAGTAATAAGTTGGTAAATGGTCCGGGCGGCTGGTGGCTACGAGCCCCGGGGAGAGCATAACCTTTAGTACGGCTCTGCGGTAGGTAGCCGAAGTTATTGGTGACCGTATCGGATCGGGCCTGATAACAGGACACTAAAGGCCTCGTCTCGTCGGTATCTTCTCGGGGGTTCCGTGGCTTTTAACGCGCCTATTCCAAGCCCCCATCCAATACCCAGTGGCCTGGATAGCCTAGCTCGGGGATGGGTACCTGTCGCCTCCCGTGCAGTCTTTTGGGACTATTACGGTTATTCGATATTCCTATCATTTCGTATTGGAATATTTTAATAGCTGAATTATTTAATATCGCAATACCTTCGTGATTGAATTAATTAACAATCGAATATTTGAATAGTTTCACGTTGGAGTAATTTAATATTCAAATGATCCAATATTAGAGTATTTTAATATTCGTGTAATTTCATATCGGAAAATTTTAATATTCGAGTAATTTCAAAGTGTCTGACCTAGCGAAAAGATCCTCTTCCATAATTATTTGTTCCCTGATCAAAATCTCGGATCCATGACTCGAATTTTCAATTTTACTCGATTACGTATCGTTGATTATCACTGCGATCTTTCTGGCTGAACCTGTGCAAGGAATTGCGCGGGTCAGCTAGAGGTCCCCCGGATGCCACGCCATTGCGATGATCTCGCGTCCCCGGATACGTTTTCATTTATATTGCGATGCGGTAATATTACTCAGGGATATCTCGGCTGGTATGGTACTTACGGGGAGGAGACATTAAACGGATACCGGCACAATTCTTTTTCAGCGAACCGAACGAGCCCTTATCGGAGGGGGCTCGCTCGTTTGTCGATGTCCGACGTCTACGTTTTAAGCACCAGTGATTGCGCTGGTTGAACGAGGACGAGCGCGAGCAAGATAACGGGAGGAGTCGCTCGATGGTCGTTTGTCGACGAAAGAATCGAAAGCTTTATTTGTCGAGGTCTGCATGTGAGATTCTCGTCATGCAAGAGGAATAGAGCATACGAGAGAGAATCTTCTATTAGGTTCCGCGTTTAATCGTAGCGCACTTTCATTTACAATGACAATACCATTTGTGTTTAATTAAAAAAACAAAACCTGAAAACACATTCATTATACGACCCCAATTTCGCTCATCGTTGATATCAAACTATCCACGTCGCCGCTGAAAAACCGTGGAGTAGAGAGTTGCCCGAGGAACGTTGCGTCCATTTAAGGGAATCCAGACTTCAGTGTCAGATATCATAAGTCACCGGAATCTAACAAGGATCGCGTAGTATTTCCTGCCAATCGGGTGCGAGGGCGATGAATCATCGATCGATACACATCCACGTCTTTCCGATTAATTGAGATTGGTAGAGTCTCCATCGTTGGAAGACAGATCATTTCCCTTTCTCACCAATTAATTAAAGGCACCTCCGGAGTCTGGGTTATGATAAAAATTGCTGGTTATTAAAGTCACGCGATCCCCGACACCTCCAGGAATCTCGCTCTATTTATCGGCTTTACGATTATGTTGCCGTGAAATTCATAGCGCCGGTTTACACGTGCAATTTACGCGGCTGGGGAGCAAAGGAGCCCGAGTACGCGGAATGCAACACGGCCGCGTTGAAGTCCAACGTTCCTCCGTTGACGCGCGGAATCAATCGACTTGGTCGTCACGTGCTTACCGCGTTAGTTGTCGTTATCATTTTGGGGTACGATACTAATTTCGAATCGTCTCCCGCAAGCAAACGAAATTTTAATGCAGTTTATTCTGCCTTGTAGACGAAAGCTTAGGGTCTAGGTCGCATTCCTGCGTCTAATCAACTTCCCAGCTCCCAATAGCAGTCCTTATCGGTATCTATCCGCCTCGAACAAGCAAGTCTTTCGTCAGATCTTCCCAGGCTATCGATTACGGATCCCCGGACTCGCGAATCCCGACAATTCCTCGGCAGGCCGCGTGTAGCGCATTTTCTCGTGTCCCCAAAGTGGTCGGAATCGAACGTAGGCGGGGACCGATCTCGTTGTAATTTGTCGACCGGACGAGGGATCGCTCCATCGTCCACCTGGCTGGTTTGCTAATGAACTAAACTTAACTAAAGGGAACCTCGTTCACCGACGCCTTATCAATAGTCGTAATCCCCGCGCCGCGGCCGAGATCTGTGGACCGAGAGCAGAGTCGGACTCCTCTCATCTGCGCTCAAGATAGGAGAATCGTGTCGACGAATGGCCGTGTCCGGCAAACAAATTGCAAGATACCCCATGGTAGCTTGTTACCGACTCTGCCGCTCCCTCCCCTCTTCCTCGTGTGTTCCTCTCCATCCTTTTTTTCTCCGCTTCGACGCTCCTTTTCATCCCTTTTTCGAGCGTCGTCCATTCTTTTTCGTATCGCCAGTTGTTTCCGTTCTCCTCCCGTTCGCTGCCTTTGTCGAACGGATCCCGTGCAGCTCTTCTCGGTTGAATTGATGTGGGAATCGGCCCCCGGGACGTCCCGGTCATTCGTTTCGCTCTGGATCGATGGGGGTTGTCCGGTTTTACACGGTTTTCGGGAGCCGCCACGGTGTCGTCGCCGAGATCGACAAATTTTAGCGAGTTTGACGGCTCGCGGAGTGATCGAGCGATGTAGGACGTCTGTCGATCAGATGGGATTCGAACGTTTTCGATGCTTTCGACTCGTGCACCTCGGTGGATGTTTACGGTGGATTTTTCTGCGAGCGAGGGATGAATGCACCGAAAGACAACTTGACTCCAAGGTCAAAATTTTGGATGATAAAAAGAGTCTCGCGTATTCTACTCCAGCACCTGCGTCGACGATCCTCGACCCATGCACTGACGATTGCCTTCGTCAGACTCCTCTCTCCAAATTGGAGTCCACCGAATTATCGGCACGAATAATCTCTGTCCCGCCGTGCGCGAAAGCTGGAAAATACGTTTCACATCGACACCTGCCACTCCAATCAACATACCTAACCCGAATCTTGTTACCGGCCCAAGTCTCCATCAACCTGGCCTGTTAAACTCGCCATCGGACACAAATTATTAGCGCGATTAGTCCACCGGAGCAAAAACCAGCCCCTAGATTCCAGGATACTTTCGGCGCAGGAGCAAACGCCTGGCAAGAACATCGACGAACGTAACAAATACCGGGTTCCGCGCTCCTCCGACTCGCAGGGAACATAAATCCAAATCAACGTCGCGGATCATCGAGGTATTAAGTATTTTACGGGAGGGAGGGGGGGGGGCACGGAGATGGACTGTGGAGAGGCGGAGAAGGACGGCAGAGCCACGATACAAAGATTCAGAGATCTATAAGACAAATGGGAAACAAATAAAGACGCGGTCTTAGGTTCGCGAAGTGACTCGACACCGGTGGTAGATGCGATGGTGGCGGGGGGGTTGGCAAAGGGGGGAGCATAGGGGAACGGGAGGAACAGGCGCTCGCGCTTCGGAATGCTTTGAAAGACCGCGAGCAGCTCTTGGCTAGAGCTTCTCTCGTTGGCTGCGAGATGTCGAGGACACGGAGCGTTTCGAAGGAAGCCAGCGCGCCTCGAGCGAAAGAGAAAAAGCAAAGGAGGAAGAGCGGTCATCGCGGACAGGCTTGCTTCGATTAATTATCACATTGTCGTCCGACCGACGCTAGATGCTTCAGCGTGGTAATCTATGGAAGATTCACCGCGTCTCGGGTTTAATCCTCGATACTTTTGCTCCTCCCTTTGGCCGCTCGTTATCCCCGTCGCCGACACGAGTGCGAATTATTGTCCGGTTTAATTGAACCGACGTAAGCGGGCTCTGCAAAGATGGAGAAGCCAGGGGCAGAGGAACATTTCGACCGGTTAAACCTGGGAAGATCTCGCCAACGAATAGAAAACGTTGTTTCGTCTACTTGCACGTTAATGGCTTTCGAGTCGAGGAAGGACAGGTGAATGGTTGACAGGTGAGTTTACCGCTTGCGAGAGCGGAGGGAAGTCATCTGCGAGTCTTGTCTTAGGGAACTCGTTGGTTCTGGTCTTGATTCGATTTGGTAGGATTTGTTCAGGTTTGTTGATACAAGTCCTCTTCAAAATTCTTGACACTTTCGACGATTTCTTTGAATTTTAATCCATGAATCCCCGAAACAAATGCACTCCATCCATCTCAAAACGCACCACGATACCCGTCAATCCTTAACGAACTCGCGTAGATTCCACGCGTCTGTAACTCTGGCTGTTACTTCGCAAACTCATTCCACTTTGGCCCCGCAACCCCAAAAACGTCCGCTCTCGCCCGTTCCCTCCGCTGCAGGGTTCCCCTCGAAATCGGTTTCGCGAAGTTCCCGTCAAAAAAGAGGGAAGCAATCGGTTGTCGGCGGAGACGCGCTGAAAACGAGGCGAGTCCCGGAGCGGGTTTCTTGCTGACGGCGATACCCAAGTTCATGATCAATTGCACGTTCCTCGAATGCCGGCGGTCATCATTCGGCGTCGTTTGCTCCGCGTACGCCCGGTTTCTCGCTCTTTGTGGATCACGTCGGTGATCTACTACCCCGTGGAATGCCAGGCCCCGGTTTATTATAGCGGATAATGATAACATCTCGAAGGCGTAGCCGCCGAGCGTATATTCGCGTTGCCGTCGCGAGAGTGGCTTTTCCTTTCGTCCCACGCGTCCCTCGACCGTTCGCCATCAGTCACTGCATACATCATCGTCAGCTTATTTTCGTGCGTTGCACGGTTACGCCGCTAATGTATGGGCGTAATTGGTTAGGCGGGGTACGCGCACCGGTCTCGATATGCTCGCCAAAAGGTTGCTTGTCAACGGCGAGCGACGGGGGAGGAACCGCGGAGACGACAAACTGATCGGGGGGACGAGAAACCCAGGGCGAACGTCTCCGCGACTTTACTGGATGGTTGACGATTATTTACTTCGACGAGCGACGCTTTTACGGACGGTTTCTTCCCTTGGCAGTTGCATGTGCCATCTTTTCTTGAAAGAAGGTGGATTCTAGTCAGAATTTTGATACTTGGTAATCATTAATACAAGGGTGAATGTCCCAACAGTAAACTCGCTAGACAAAATGGTAACTCGAAAAAGTCAGAACGCCCCGCAACGTGCAACAATGAAGAAGTCGAAACCATTCTCGCATCTTCAATGTTGTAACTGCGATCCCTTCGCTCGCCAACGATTTTGCGAAATGTCGCAATGGCAGCGATTCCTGCGATTCGAAGAACTTCGAATGTAAAAGAGGACCATGCTCCTGGCAAAGTGTGTCGCGCCCGAGTAATGGACCATGCGCGTCCCTCGGACGATCTGCCAGGGTTAAACTTATACTTAACGTCATGCACGCCCATCTGTCGGCCGGTCCCATTCGCGGGAACTCGCGCAACAGTAATGGCCACCGCGACATCATACGCAACTGCAATTGCGTGTA
Organism: Hylaeus volcanicus; assembly: GCF_026283585.1. NCBI lineage: Eukaryota > Metazoa > Arthropoda > Insecta > Hymenoptera > Colletidae > Hylaeus > Hylaeus volcanicus. The sequence continues at coordinate 2,440,797 of NC_071980.1, read as the reverse complement.
TCGTGCCGTCGAATGATGAGCTTTGGGTATGCGTTCGCGTTGCGCCTGGACACTCATACATCTCCTCGGGCGATTGCGATCGTTCATTAGCGAGTCTGAGACTCTAATTCATTCTATAAACTGTCTAGTTTATGCGAGGGATGAATGCTCCTACGCGCCAGACTCCACTTAATGTCACTTTGCAGTATGCGTGCGACTCTCGCCCATTCAGCTCGCACCTTCGCCGCGGAAACGTTGATAAAATTTAAAAGTGCGTCACTCGTACCTTCCATGCAGTACTAGATATTTATTTAGTATTAGTATTTATTCTAACTTTTATTTCATCAAAGCACGCACGCACATTTTTACGAAGCTAACAAAGGTCAATTATATCAGATATCTCTGTGCAAACATCCCACTGCGGGCACGAGTTGCGTCACCCGCGGAATTTAAGTTCCACGGGAGGCCAATCACGGTGGTTCCTCGATTCACCGGTGTTCAGGCTAATAATTCATGCACGCACGTCCGTCCAGGCAGATTTATTTGCGATAGTTCGCGCAACAATAATGGCTACCGACAACGCATACGCGGGCCTGCGATCGCGCGTCCTTTATCATCGCGTCGGGCAGGCATGCGCCTCGCGCACACCAGCGCGCGGTTTCTTGGATCATTACGATCGTGTTCGGTGCGATCTCGAGGATCGATGTACCCGGCGGTGCTTCGAGTCCCGCCGTTAGATAGGATTCTAGGCATAATGAATATCGGCGTCCCGTATTCGTCTCTCCGATTTATCTTGTTGCTAATATACGCGCGCCCAGGAACATGGAATTAATTCGTACGGCTGTGCTTCAGCTTATTTCGAAGATGGAGCCGCGGCGATCAAACATCGATGCAGGAAGCGCTGATCGTGCCAGTATTTTCATCTCTCGACGAGGTGCATACTTGTACACTGAAAATAGAATTTAATCGTGCGAGGACGGTTCGAGAATAGAGTTCGATTATGCATCGGTAGAAAGTGGAATTTAATGATATCGGAAAACAGAATTTAATAGAATAGAACGGAAGAAAATGTATGGTTGATATCGCGATAGCGATCAGAGTCGTCCGAAACTGGAGAACGCGAAGGTGTTGACGCGTCAGCGGAGACAACCGTTTCCCTGAGGTGCGACCATGGCTCGCGACTGAGGAAGTCCCGGTAAGGAAACATCTGGCCTCGATGTCACCGCGGGAAATCTCTACGATCGTCGTTAAAACGCGTCGGGCATTTACGCGGTCGTATTTCTCCTCGACTGGGCATCGTCGCGATCGCTGGGACCGCGCGAGTAACGCGCCAAGGATCGTCTTGCGCGATCTCTGTTAGCCGGCATTAGCCTGTGTGTACCCACTGCCGTTCACTTTCGATCGCTCGTCAATCTCCTGACCTTCGACTCCCGCCATAACGTGACCAGGTCTCCGCGACTACCGACCAACAAGGAGAGGCTAGGTAAAATTACGCAGCCGATGGCATCCCCAAGTCAGTTTCCGATCGAGACGGCCGCGTCCTCCGAGTTCCTCGAATAATCGCGTCGCGGATTATTCACGAGGAATTAATTGGCGTCTTTGGTTGCTTTCGAGTTGATGAACCTCGCTAACGGTTTCGCCTAGGAGGCGCGCAAACCTCGCCTCACCGAGGATTGATCGAGGTATGGTGACAACGTCCAGAGCTATTCGCAATTGACATCAATTGTCTGCGCTCGCGGGTGTCTTCTGGGAAACGTTGGACCTGGTGTGTATGGAGTAGGCGAGAAATGTTTTAGAGGAGGAAAGTAGGATGGGAATGGCTGCCTGTTTAGCCAATTGGTAGGACAGATTTAATTGGTGGATACTCTGCTTTTGAGTCGTCTAGTCTTCGCGTTCTATAGGAGGGGGATGAAGTTAACATACCAGAGTAAAGAGAGATCAGGATTCTTTGTTATACTTGCATATCTTGGTGTTCCGTCGAAAATCGTGGCCAACTCTTCGCGACGTTCAGAGAACAAGAAGGCTTCCAAGAGCGTAGAAGTCGGATCGAGAGAACAAGGGTCATCTAAATCGACAGGCCCCGTCGAGGAATGTCTCAATCGAGCGTCGACGTAGCCAGGCTTTGGTCGGTGCCATCTTTCGATCCGGCGTGGCCGAATAGTTGGCTTGGTCGCGGGCACGATCGTATCGCGCGGTGCGGAGCGGGCGAAAAAATTCGAGCAGAATGCCATGACCCAGCGCGGCATTTGCATCCCTAGGATCTAATGAATAGCGAGCATTACGTCCTATTTGGTCTCGTTGCGACCAGCCGTGACGATGCCAGTGCACATAGCATAGCTCTCGCGCTATTTGCAGTCTGTCCCGGCCCCCGGTGGTAGGATGTACAATGGACGCCGACGCCTGGCGTCGGTATGTGCTCAATGGAGGCTTACCCCTCTTCTAAGGACGTCGCTCGTACGATTTACCTACTAAACGTCAACCAGGACGAGCGGCGTTCGGCTCGACGAGCAGACGACTGAGGGACGGCGGGGGGTGGTAAAATCCCTGGGATTATCCGCGCCGTTCACAGTCGGACGGCGAGACGTTTCATCGACAGGCATTTCGTTGTCGACGGTCTTGCTGGGTCTGCGATATTTTGGCGTTCGCTCGTATATGGACGTGGTGCAGGTCAACCGTCGCGTGGGAGTTGTTGCGATTCGAGGTATCGATCGACGAGTCCTACTCGATGATTGTACTCTATGGTTGAGTGCTTCGACGGGATGATCGAGGGATGGGGTGGAACGAGTTGATGCTGTAATTAACTCGGTGTTCGTCCAAACTAGACAGCCCGACGGTAGAGAAGGCATATCGTATACCAAAGGGAAAGAATATTTTTAACACGTTAACTGCCAGGCAAATGTTCTTGAAAATTTCTATTAGGATTGAATATTATTTAGACTGTTGCAGACTACATAATCAAACATTTATCGCGGTATTTATTTTCTGCTCGCAAGGAGTGACATGTTTAATTAAAACTGATAGGAGCGATCTATTAGAGTTCTCGGTTATTATTTGATAATCAACTATGCATTGCGCAAATACGAGAGTATAGCTTAATCGATCATTGAAAATTGCAGATATAACAAGGATAGGTAGTAATTACGCGCAATGTAGAAGTCGAGGTAGAAGCGTGTGAAAATCGTTAAGTGAAAGGACGTTGCGAAATTTATCAAGATAGCCAAAGCAACGACTCATATTCTACTCAAACCGTGACTATCTTAATCGCCGAGTGTATAAACGCTCAATCACTGCCGATGCTTGTCGTGTATCCATTTGTTAAGAGACACCTAGCAATGGGGGGAGGGGGCAATGTCAATATGTTGACAACTTAGTTGCGAAACGACGTACTCAAGTAAAATATTTATTTACATTGAGTTTGTCACTATTTTGAATTTAATTGCAATGTTATTTATCCGAAGAAAAATAATGTCAGAAAAATAGTAAAAGGACCGAATTCTCATTTATTGAAGAATTTATTGAACAAATCGATGTTCTTTGTACAGTTGAACGTTCACCAAAGATCGCTAGAGGCGGCTGGCCTTGAAATTTGCGGTGCCAGCGGAAGTGTCCCGCAAGGACAGCCCAGCAGCGCGGGTTCCGTCGGTTCAGCGCCAAGTCCAGCGTCGCCAAGACCAACCCCGCAACCACGACCACCCCTTGCGACGACCACTTCTCAACCCTCGAGAACGTTAGACGACGATAGATCGACGGACGGTGAGTCGAAACAAAAATCTCTTAGTCTACCACTTCCAATATTTCTCTCGCCCCTCTTTCTACTCACTCTTTCACGTTTAAATTTCTGTCACATCGATTGTTTTCAAAGATCATTCGTAAATCTGGTTGATTTTTCACGAACCCAACGTAAACAAATGGTCAGGCTCTGACGAATGTTGCCTTGCTAATTTTCTCGCAGCCGTAGGTACTGGTACCGCCGCGGAGGACTCTGACGATGGCGGAAGCAGGGCGGAATACATGAACGCGAACTGTGTGGTCTTCACTCATTACCGAGGGGATGCAGCGTCCGAGGTGGAGGAACACTTTCAAAGAGCGCTTGCCCACGACAAACTGAAAGGTGAGATACAAAACGAAGTTAGGATACGTACAGCAAATACCTTAGATTTTGGCACACATTGTCGTAGACCTACAAGAGTAACATTAGAATCTCAATTAAATCAACGATATAATTCGAACTGAGGATGTAATACCAGATACCTTCGCTTCAATTTCGCTTTCAAATCAACCACAGAACGAATTAACACAGGGTGTTTCTGAAAACCTTCTAACTCGTGCCAAACCAGAAATTCGCAAGACTGTGCAAGCAAATGCCTAGTTCGCGACGGAACTAACCATGTAGAGTCAATTGTTTGGATTTCACGCAAAGTAAAGAGGCTGGCCTCGGTTGGTTCCAATTACGATTCGGTCTCGATGCTCTTCGCCGTCATCGAAGCACGCGCATCGAAGATTGGACAGCACCATCCTGGGACCGGGACTAATGCATCAAAGGGCGGCGATTTAAGCGCATCCACCGCGAACGCAACGCGGAGCCGGCCGGGGACCGATAATAAAGTGCGCCATTAGCCCGCGACAACGCTAACAAGCCTCGTAACAATTGTACCGTCGTCGTACTTGGGAGACTTAAAACCCTCGCTGTCGGCTTGTGGAAAGAGACGAAGAAGAAGGAGTGGAAGTCGCGCGAGAGACGGGGCGAGCGCGGGCGAGAAGGCGGGCATGGAATTGGGTGAAAAAAATAAGAGATGGGAGCGAGGGAACATACAGCAAGGACGTGGGGTAAAGGAGGGAAGAGCGGGGGGGGAGGACAGGTTGAACCGTGAAAGGTAAACGGCGCTTTGAGGGTTGAAAGGAATAAAGATGGGGTACCGTAGGAAAGAAGGACAAATACTCGCGTTTGAGAATTTTTTCCGTTGGTAGCAAATACCAGATACAAATATTTTGTGAATATATTAATAGTGGGGTCCGTTTCTCTGATTCTAATGGTCGGAATTGAACGAAACAGAATTTTTTAAGAACACCGTGAATGGCGCTAAAACGTACAGTCAGTCCCACAAGTATTCGTGCCTTTTATGTCTATTGGAAAAACGCGTCCAGAAATGCAACTCGTAGAATATGAATAAAATACGACCCTGTGCTTCGTCTTCGTCATCCACCGAAGGTCAAGCAAAAAAGGAAGCCCGTGAATGATACTTCGATGTGAAAGAACGCGAAGTAACGATATCGAGGATGGGGGAGCCAGGAACAAGAAGAAACATTCATAACCGCCAGAAAAGGAGTTGAATGGAGACGCTGGAAGGAGTCATCCCGCAGATGGCCCGCTGTGGTCGTCGTGCCCGAGAGAAAGAGCTCGATAACGAGAAAGGGCAGAAGGGGGTAGGGGGTTGTCGGGCACGAGCGAGTTTGGCAAGCGATCGGCGTAGCAGCCCGTCTATATCGGTATCGTTTAAGGCCGCATTTATCTCGCGACGGTGCTCAGGATCAGTTCACTAGCCTGCTTAGAATTCAAGACAACACGACCTAATTGTTATGTGCCGTGCACGTCTCCCCCTCTTCGTCCCTCCGCCACCCTCCTGGGCGTCCTCTTCATCCCCCCCGCGGTCGTTTTCATCGCGCGGGACCACGCTTTCTCGACGTAGGAAAGGTAAATTAAGAGCTTCTCCACTCGGGCTACGAGATGCACGCTGACTCAGGGAGAGCAGAAGGAACACGAACGGCGAGGAGGGCGGAGAGGTGTGGGGACGTAACGAAGAGACACTGCCGGAGACAGTTTTAGCCGCGGTATGCCGGCTAACATACATACAAGGAGTGAACGTCTCCGCGGGTGAACATGTTCACCGATGGAACAAAGACACCCTCCGCGAAGGCCAAGGGTGGATGCCGATTAGAAGGGTTTGGGAATCGACTTCCTTGCGGCTCGACCGAAACGCTTCGTCACGAGGGTAGAGTCAGTAATCGAATGGTTAACACGTTGATCGCCACGTGAATATTCGTGAACGTTTCTATGAGAATGAAATTTTGTTTCGAGACAATTGAAAGTAGTATTTATTTGTAGAACGTTCGCGTTAGCGAAGAGCAACTCGAACATTTCACTCCGCCAAGTACTTGAAACAATTAGGTGCCTATCTAATCGAGCAGCAAGAGCCTCGAGAAGAACGTAACGCAACCACTACAGCACCGTAAAGTACATTTACGGGATCGTCGCATGCTTATCGAACAGAAGCTGGACACGAGACGTAATTTCCACGGGTAGATCAAAGGAGTCCCCGAGCACCTAGATGAACGATACGCGAACCCCTTAATCACGGGGTACTCTCCTTCGCGGTTATCAATTACCAGAGTCCCGTGTTACCACGCTAAAGACGTTATTAGCCACGTATGCTCGCTGCCGATAATATATTTCACCGACTAATGAGTTAAAAGAAACCATAGCGGTTGGCGTGGTAGGACAAAGAGGCGATGCACGCCCAGACGCAAATATCCCCCTTGTCCGCGTCGGAAAGAACGCCTGGGAGATTAAACGGGCCTGCCACTGCGTTTCGTACCGCTCGAAATCGCAATTTCGCGGGGAAATTGGTACCGAGATGCTCCCTTAGAGTGACTTCTTGCGACGGGAGAAATTGCATCTCGTCGTTCGCTACCAGCCGGTGTCGGGAGCGGCTGGCGTGAGTTAAGAGGACGGGATTCGAGCGGACGATACGAGGCGAACGATAAAACGTTTTACTCGGTGAATGCTCGCCGATAGGAACGCAACAGCGAAAAACTTTGGTCTTTGGTTCCTTGTGCGGGCCACTTTTGGAATTTGACGTTCATTCGTTCGCTTTCTCGAGAGTAGAGATACTGTTGGAGGCGAAAATTTATAAATATAAAAAGTTGCGACTATACCAAGTGCTTCGACACTTAAATTTAAGATCTTTCAAAAAGTGGAGTTAATCGCTCGTGCAGTGATAGCTGCCAAAAGATGGCCCGCCATAAGATAGCTTCTTTCCAAGTCGCGTCCCCCGATAAAGGGTCCTCTCGTTATTCTTCATCCACGAAAAAAAGTCGTCGCGACGCTCGCTGAGTACTCGCGATCAGTCACCCTGGCCACCGTTGGGATTTAAAAAATGGCGCGCGTTTATCAACGAGCACGTTTCCGCTCAAAGGGTTAATTCGGAACGTCCGGGGGAGCGCGAGGAGGCGTCGCGCATTCGACGCTCTGGTGAGAATACGACGTCAGAACGGCGGTAACGTTGAGTTCGAGAAATTGAGCGCGTCGTTCCACTCGGTGGCGTCAAATTAACGCCCCGTTCGCCAGGCACCGCGGCGCAACACAGACGCAATTACTTGACACGGCCCTTACACGACGTCTCGTGGCGTCTTCAAAGGCGTTGCCGCGAGATTGGTCGCGATACCGTCCTCGGGACGCGATCGTGCTTTTTCAATCCGCTACCTCGGTACACGAATCGCGCGAATGAAAATTACCATGTAATCTATGACACGGCACAACTTAATGCGCCGCGATTCGCCGATCAATAAAGGGTGGTTATCGACCCTTTGCACCTGGACCAATGTCTTTAACACTTTCGATACACTGGACGAGATATCTCGCTACCAAGTATAAATCGATGTTTACTACTACTCCGGACTACCAAAGTCGACATCAACAAATCCGAGATAAACGATGCATCCTACAAGGCAAGCTACTAAACGTCGGAAAATAATCGATCGCGTGCACCGATTTGTTACTGTCAGGTTTCGAAAGAATGAATCTCCGCTAATAACGCGAGCTCAACAGAAGTAAACACGGACGTTAATTTTTTTCCAAGTTCATTAATTTCTTCCGTTCCTAATGATTCATTTCCAGCAGTTCCAGAGACATCGATCGCTCGACCTAGCGCGCGATAGCCCGATACAAATGTGGCCTGTAAATCTTCGCCGGGACGCGGCTCGCAGTGTTTCATTTCTGAAGCCCGTGGAAAATAATCGACTGACACGGGTTGGATGAGTTTCTCGCGACTGTCGTGCTGCTCGGCGTCGACGCGTGGTGTTGGCGCGGCGCCAGAAGGTGGCTCTATAAAGACGTCGCGCGTCGCGGTGCCGCGATTCGTCAAAACGTAACCCAGACCAGATTGATGTGGCGGTGCGACCGGATGGCTCGTTATTCTGATTGCGAGTCGGCCAGAAGCGCTCCAGGGGCAAAAGAAACGACGCTCCTGGACAGGGATTGAGATCGCAACGAGAACTAATGGCGCGTTCTGGTCTATTTTCGATTTACACGATCTGACACGTCGATTGACGATCGAGACTTGCGGTGGACTCTTTTTGGCGTTGGGTTATAATATTGCATGTTCTCGAGCACGGGTATACACGATTGGAATGACTCGCAATTGCATCTATCTATGTCGACGAACTTATGATAAATAATTCAGAGACCTCGGAACCGATACATTTCAAACTCCAAACTCTCCCTGCGAGAACAGAACATTATCCATCACAAAACCTAGAGACTTCGCCCCAAATTGCGTAAAAGTCCCAATTTCGAGCGAGCCAAGGTTTCACGTGAATTTGGCGACAACCCTTTCGAGTTCCGTGAGTGGCTGGCACCGCGTAGAATTGAATCCTACCTTTCCCCTGTTCTCCCCCTCGAGGACCGCGGCATCGGCACAGTAGAAAGCCGGCCGTGGACGCTCGACACTCTGTTTCTTTAATTGCGTTAATAAATAAAGGACAGTCGGCCGAGGCCAGCGAGTCTGGACCCCGGGGAGACAGGAGGGGGATAGAGAGAAGAAAGAGGAAAGGGAGGCGGCGGTCAAGAAGGAGGAAGACGGGCCCAAAGAGGGTTGGAGGAACGGCGAAGGACGCGAAACGAAGGACGAAAGAGTTGCGGTGGAGGCCGGTTCCGGCCGCTATCTCGCATCTCCCTCCCCCCGCTCCTCCCCCGCGTAAGCAAATCGCAATATTTAACGCGATAGTTAGTCAATCTTTCTTGATACGTGTGTAGGAGGATGATGCCGCGCCGCTCGGCCAATCCGCGTGCCGAAGTTGCTCTCGGGCTGGCATCAACCGGAAAGTATATTATACACGTTCGTTGGGGACCAGCCCCCCATCTCCCCCTTCCATTCGGCATTCAACGCGTGGGAAACAATGCGGCCCCATGGCTTCTTTATGCTCAAAGTGTCGCGGGTCAGTTGTTACCGGGACGACCCGATACCCAATCGGATTACAGTATCGTCCTGGGGCCGGTCGGGGATTCTGAGATCGCGGACCGATTCGAATTTTTCGATCTCCCGCGCCGAAAGCCGAGCCGAGCGGAAACACGACGGGAGAGTCTCTGTTCGAGGTGTATTAAGGCGTTATCTGGAATAATGGCGCTGGCTAGGGACACGGGAAAACGCGCCTCCGCGATTAGCTACAGCGAATGCGAAGCAAGGGAACTGATTTGCGAGATGGACATTTCGACGGGGCTACTTTGGTTTCAGGCTGACATCTGGATTGGCGTTAAGTGTAAAAATGAATGACGCTAAAATTATTCGTTCCGAGCATTCATAGATTTTTATTGCTAAGAACCAGAATATTTGAAACGAATGAAACGTCTGATAATAATGGAACAATTCTACTTGGGACAAGATTTTTGTCTAATCCCTCCTTGCTTATGGTACACCAAAGGTTACCCTGTTGCCTCAAATTCGAGTGTTGGCGTCGAACCACCCCGATACGAGATTACAATGCTAAAAACTAAAAGACAGAATTATCCGAACGTCATCAACGGAACTACAACCGCAAGGTTAAATAATAGCGGAGCCTGGATAAATTAGTGGTCGACACGTTTCCATGGGATAGTTAAGCGTAGCCGTGGCGGAGATGAAATCGAGGAATTAGAAGTATAAATCGTCGGCTGGTTCGACCTCGTTGGCTTCGAACCTTCGAATATCTGTTTGGATTGGCCAAAGGAGATTCGAGGGAGAAAAAGGAATCCCGGGACCAAGGACTCGGAGACTCGCGGGAGGATACACGACAAGCTTCTGGCTTTGGAGTGGTCGCTTGTAAAACAACCGAGCGGTACCTTTCTGTCGCACGGTTCGATCCCGTGGGATCCGGCTACTCGTTTATCGTGAGCCCTCGAAAGAATCGCGTGCTGGCCCGTGGGAAACGATACAAATATTTTAATAAACATTCCTTTCGGTGGAACGGATAGCTCTCGATGAAAGTTGCATCGATTCGTTTCGAAGATCCACGAGGGTCCGAGACGATCGATCTACTCTGCAATTCCTCGAGGCTTTCTAATCTATTCCTATTATTTGGTTTTTTTTGTAAATTGGCCTGGTGTTCGTCTTTTGTCCCCTAATGGGAAATGATGTATTAAAAATTGTAACCAGCCATCGCTACACGAGGGCACATACAGTATTTTCTTTTTATAATCTATGCTGTTTTTAAATGATCACAGAGATTGAAATCATATAGTATGAGACCGTGGTATAATCTCGTTTCACTGTCTTAAATAACAGACACGATTTCTTTTTTCTAGAAAATATCTCTCCCATGTCCATGAGGAACTTCCCCGCTTCCTTCTGGAACAGCCAGCATCCTGGTGAGATCTACGAGTATCCAACGGATCCATGGCACCCACACTACCCACAGTATCACCACAGGTGAGCCTGCCCGAGATTCCTTATCTTGTCCCGAGGATATGTTTCTAATTCTATTATAAACACGGTACTTCTCCGACGATCTCAATTTTTTCTTAACCCCTTGACCTACACGTTATCTCCCGATTGCTCGGACCATAACAAATAAGAAAGTAAAAAGTCCGAATGAAATACCACGAGTCAGACTCTACCCTTCTAAACACAAAAATTCTTCTCCACCTCTTGTTTATTTCGAAAGCATCCCTGGAGGCCTCGCAGTACCTGTTGCCCACGGCTGTACTTAATCTCAATTTACCGCCAATGCGAATATCGCCGAGTCTCGTCTTATCTGCGCGTCCCGTGGCCAATGAGACGGGAATCCTTGGGAAGAATCGCGTCCGTACATTCCGCGGTAGCATGCTCTATTTTAAATTCGATCGGCAACGAGCTCGCGGTTAAACCGGGCCGTGATTAATCGACGAAATCGTCGCTAGCGTCGTTCGTTCAATTAACGGACGATAACGCGGCCAATGTTTCACGCATTCCAAAAATCCACCTCCGGCAGGCGCGACACGGTCATTACGCGATAGCCTGCCGGGATAAACCGTCAGAAATGAATGTCGCGGCACGCACGGGACGAGAAACGCGCGCTAGAGAAAAAGGGAGAGGGAGAAGGTGAGCGAGACGAAAGGACGGACGGGGGGGGTGAGTGTCTGAAAAAGGGAGAAAAGAATGAGAGAAAAATCACGAGAAATCGTGGAAAGAGAGACGGGAGCGGAGCACACACGCGCGCCAGGACGGGAGAGGATTAAAGTCGGGTTCGAGAAGGCTGAAAGAAGAGAGAACGACCGTGGCAAAGAGAAAACGAGACGTGAAAAATACAGAAAACCGTCGGGAGCAGGTACCCCTGCTCGGGAGATCTTTAGCGCTGATCTTGCATCGGCCGCCGTATAAATTACCAGTCTGTCACCGTTCTTGAGAAGAGGCACGATATCGAGAATTCTTTCCCTCCTTCTCTCTGTCTCTCTCTTTCTCTATCTCGCGCCACCCTTTTTTTCTCTTCTCATTTCCCCCACCGCGAGACCTTTTTTGGGTTGTTTCTTTTCCTTCGCGCGGACCCCGTTCTTCTTTTTACAGGTTGTTCAATGGGAGCGTGGACGAAAAAATAATTTCGAAAAAGTCATCTTCAGGGCAAGGAACACTAAATTGTTAGTGTTCCTATGAGCGCAATCTCTCGTTCATTGGACGATCAAACGTCAGAGACATCGCGTCCACACCCTCTCCCATTGAACAGACTGTGTTTCTTTATTTCTTCAATTCGAGGTTTTTTTACTCGCCATCGAGCATAAGAGTCGAACGGTTTCCACGCTTTGTTCCAGGGCTGTGCACGAGTATCACCACCATAATATGGCGGCCGTGACGAGTTACGGTGGTCTGTTGTTGGGTGGTGCACGAGGACTCGGCCACCATACGTCCCATCATGCGGCGCACCACGCGCACGCCGCGGCCTCCTACAAGGACTGGACGTCGGCGACGCCGTCGCAGTCGCTCGTCGACGCTTCCTCCGCACCCCCTTACCCGCACGGCCCCTACGCACCCCTCTCTGGTGAGTAGATCCTCAAGGGTTACGTTTTCCATCGTTTTCTTAACTTCCGATATCTCAAATAATACCGTCTCGAAGCCACCCAGCGTCCTCCATCCATCCATCCATCCACCTCCGAATCAACCCTTCGAGTTCGAACAGCGATCGATCGATCGATATCCACCGCGATCCTTCCACAACCGCGGAGAAAAGGAGACCGTCGCATCCCAGTTTGCGGCTTGGGGTGCGCGCGCTTTTTATTCGCGATTTACATGATAAATCTCGTCAGAGGGATCGACTCGACATCAAAGTTGGAAGGCCGAGGAGGAGCGTACGGGCGGCGTTTGTATCGTGCGGCGGAACGAACGGAGGCAGAATGGCGCGCAGGTAGCGCAAGAAAGGTCGGTCGGCCCCTCAGATGCTCGCAATTAATAAGAGCTTAATGGGGGCCCGCGGGCCGATATAGCGCTGCCACGTTCGGGGCCCCGTTTCTTCGTTGTTCTCCCACCGAAATCATCGATGCCGACGACAAAAAGCCGCGGCTCGGCCGTAAAACATTTCGCTCCGCTCGGCGGAGGTGCTCGGGACACGTCGTTGCAAAAAGGGCCGCTGCCTCTTTAACCGCCAGCAACCCTCGCCGACGAATTATACCAGGCGTCCCTTAATCCTGGTACACTTTGTCCAAACGGTTCTTCCTACACCAGAGGACGCCATGCGGTGAGTGTCGCTCGACCTCTCAGGAGGCCACTCTTTTATTTTAGATCGAAAAAATGTTCTCGTGTTGCTTTACAATAAGCAAGGTCTTTACAATATTTATACCAAATACTATCGAACAGTTACCCGTGTTTTGATAAGCACATTCGTCACACGAGGAGAATAATGATTGAATGTTTCGAGTATTAGAAATCCCAGGTGAAATTCTAAAGACATACAACTAAAAAAAAAAAAAAAAAAAATAGTGTGCTTCCAAGTGTGTTAACTTAGTTCATAAAATCGAAAAATTACGTCAATTACGTTAACTGTAAAAAAATCTGGAAGGTTGGCTCGAACCTGGTATATAAAAGTAAAAGAGTGCCCCCTTGATATAGCGCGGCACTCTTCGCCTCCTCGTTCGAACGCAAGTGCATCGCGCGCGACTTGCATCGCGGGGTGCAGCTGCAGCACGCCGTGTGAAAACACGCCCATCGTGATTGCGGAGACCACTCCCATCTGTCTGCACGTCCCTGAAACCAACCCGCCTTTCGTTTTACCACGGGACAGTCCCACGCGATTTCACGCGACACACTGACGTGACTTTTTAACGTGACGTTCCACCGCGTTTGGGAACTTCCGCTTCTTTGATTCGGATTTATTTTTACCGCTGGTTTCCCTTTCCCTCGTACTTTTTCCTCTGGATAGGATATTTCTTTCTGTTTCCATTTTCGTTATACTTTATCATTTATGGTCGGTTACGATGAAATCGAGAAGCTTGTTTAACGATCGATACGAAGAGAGGGCATATTTGAGGGTATGTACATTTTAAATTGTGAAATGTGTGGATTGACAAGGGAATATAGAAAGGGAGAGAAATTGGTATGCCAGGACTGGTTCCATGTATGGTGAATTCAGGGGTCGGAAATCGATACCGGAGCCTCGCTTCGGCACTCTCATCCCTTTCGCGGCCGTTGATTCGATACGCTTCGACCCTCTACCAGTAGCCATTTTGGCCGTTTCAATCAAACGAATATCGAAAATGATGCATTTTTACCTCGTCCCTTTGTTAAAAAGTTAAAAGTTTGTTTGTCACTGACTCCAAATTCAAACTAACAATTTGGAAATCAATAGCTGTGGAATTCAGCGCATTAAAAGTGGTACGACACGCGTTTCACTTGGTCAAATTTACTCTGACGAGCTATAAAAAGTTTCGCTTCAAAAAAATTGCATACTTCTCAAAATAATACACACGTTGCCGCTCAAAGATTTCAAGCACCCTCCGAACTCTATATAAACAAATCCGTGTAATTCACATGCACTTGTTCCACTGCAAGTTTCGCTGTTTCATATTGAAAGGGCAGTGCCTATAGGTACGAAGTAAAAATGATAGTGCTTTCGATATTGACGAGCGCTCTAAAATAAAAATTGAGTTTACCCAATTGTATCTACTACCAACATCGTAAATCGATCGTCGAACTGTTCATTTCCGTTCCATCGATTCGCGCATAAATTTTCAAGTTACCAACCGCCTCTGCCCCCCCCCCCCCCCCGTTATCCGAAAAAACAAGGGGACTGGGTCGCAGGATCCGCGTCAAGCCAGCTCGAAACGAGCGAGGCTCGTGCGCACTTTCGCAGTCGGAATAAAATTTACAGAAATCTGGATCGCGAACGATCTGGCATCGTTTTTCAGCTCGCGATCGTCCCGAGTCGCGGGAATCGGTATTCTCTCGAACCGAGAAAGCGGCCCGGAGTCCGTCCTTATTTATTCATTAATTTCCAGAATCGATGTTTGACGACGATGTCGCGGCTACTCGGAACCAGCGAGCGTGCACGGGCCCTTACGGTAGCACACGCCAGTTAGAATAGTGAGCGTTGCCGGCATACCGGCAAGTAAATTCTTGAAAACTCGTTTGGTCGGTCCGATCCGCAAGCCAACTCTCAATCTGCGCCATAAAGCGAGGCGTGCGCGTGCGAACGAAAGCGTTTCCTAAATTGGCCCTAAATCTCTGCCCGTTCGTTCCTGGGCTGTTTCCACGCTCGCAACGCCGAATTTTCCGTTCGACCTGACACGCTGGGCTCAGTTTAACTACGCTATCGCGAGGTGAGCAATTGGTTCAGGTGAATGAAAAGTAAGGGAATTCTATTCCTGATTATGGACAAATTTTATACGCTACATATTTACAACATTTGATATTTCAAAACATATTTTTCAATTTTTATCTTTGCCTTGACGACACAGAATTTTATTATTTTCGTCAGGACTCGGTATTAGGAATGCGTTAACAAACTTGCGTAATAAATTCTGAAAGGAAGGGAATTCCATATAGTTCAACCCGACGAATTCGACCGTTGGTTAACGGAGTCGCGCAGCGATTCCAAAAATCCAGCATTTTTCTGGTCCGATAAACGTGACTATAAGGACCCCGGGGACCTCTTAACGAGTCACCGAAAGAAGTAAATTCGCGCTGCAGGGTGGGCACGGTGTAATTTCGGAGCGAATCGTTCCCGAGATGTCTTCGAATCTGAAGTGCCGCCATTAGAACGCCGCTTTGGCACCCCGATTAGGCCGCGCCGCTGTGCCTCGGGAGCCAGTTGGTAATTATATAATTGCGTAAAATTAACTCGAGCGAGCATAAATTGGCTGCCGTTTAAGCGCGATTAAGAGAAATAAATCGCAATTACCGTGCGACGTCCGACGACGCCGGACACTGTAGATGGTCACGGTGCGACGACGTGACGTTTCTGTCGGCGGTTTTCTGCCCCCTGCCGCCTTACTCCCCGTCGAGGCTGTCTATTACTTCGGGGAAATCGTTAATTTAATTGCCCGTCACCGGCTCGCATCGACGAATTCAACGCGATCGCCTTTGGATAATTTATGCGACCGCGGAAACCGTCGTCGCAGCATTCCTTCATCTCGAACGTGTTTATTATATTCCGAACGAATCAGTCTAATGATTTTATCGAAAAGATGACGCACCAAGGATTTTCATAATTTTTTCATAATCAGAAATAGAATTTGAAGCGACACCAGAAAAGTTTCGTTCCAGCGAAGATATCCAGAATATCGAACTATTCGTGTGATTCTGATATCTGGACAATCGCGACAATTTTTAAACGGACGTGTCTTCTAATGTATCAATCAGCAATTGTGAACTCGCGTTCATGGAAACATGGCCTCCAGATTGTTCGTTAAAACCGGATTCTATGTATTCGTTTCCGACACCGGTGAAGTCGACGCACGTTCTTTTCCAACTGACAGCGGATAAACGTTTGCTTCGCTGTTTCTCGGGAAGACAATACTGATCGCGGCTTTTCTATTCCCACGGGCGGAGGTGGATTCAGGGAATCGATTGCGAGTCGAGGAATCTGTGGGAAGTACTTGAAATATCCTGGATACAACTCGTCGATGGAAACGGCGATCGAACGCATAATTAAATTTGAGGACAATAGCCATTCGCGAACAGGACGAATAAAGAATGATTTTCAAGAATGCATAAGAAGGGGAGTATTTGCAGAATGAAACTGATTTGTAAATACACATTTAATTACTTCGATCGATTAATGAGCGGT
This sequence comes from Hylaeus volcanicus, assembly GCF_026283585.1. Classification (NCBI taxonomy): domain Eukaryota; kingdom Metazoa; phylum Arthropoda; class Insecta; order Hymenoptera; family Colletidae; genus Hylaeus; species Hylaeus volcanicus. Next base: position 2,424,318 of record NC_071980.1, on the reverse strand, counting down.
CGCCACGCAAAGGTACAATTAAACGTGCGATTTTCTTTTTTCGAACATTTCTGAGAAAACATGCGAGAGAGATCGCTTCGAACAGGAAGTCGAACAGCGAAAGAACGCGGCACGGAAACGCGAAGAAATCGTCGAGGCAACATTCAACGCGGCAAAACTGGATCCGAGATGTTAATTTAATGCCGTTCGCGCACTTTTATCTTCCCCCAGTGAGCATTAATTCCCAGCAGGCTGCGGAACAGAGACGAATTTACGAGCGAGATACGTTATCCGTACCGGAAGACCGACGAACTGGGATCGCGAAATCTATTGCTTCCGAGCACGCAGCCGTCACGACGTCGCGGACCCTGGATGAACTTAAATCAAACAGCGAATTTCACTCGGCGAATGCAAAATTGAATTCCGTCCACGGTATTTTGTCGAACGATCACGCCGATTGCCGAGTGAAATACCATCCTAACTCACCGACTGCCTCGCTGAATTTATTAGGCGGTTCGGTTTGGTTTGAGGGATCCATTGCAGGCGCGCAGGTTCAGCGATAGGCTGTCCGATTTAGAGATGTACGGTGAAGAGTTAAATTGAAATGGAGCTGTTGTTTTATAAAGATTCTAACTGCTCCCTACCCTGTAAACCAGAAACTAGAACGAGCAGACGTTTCATGGTTGTCGTGGATAGGTCCGCGAAATTTCATCCCCCGAGGGTGAAGTCATAGACTATTGGTCAAGCGGGCACCGCGTCGCTCGCGAGGGAAACAAAGAAAGGGGTCAACGGGGGATCTTAATATTTCCAGGAGAATCAATTCAGGGAATCTTCGCCATAAATTCTCGTCCGCGTGGGACATTCTCCGGAGAATATTCTCGATCGGCGCGTCGTTGCAGCCGGGGCTTTCTGGCACGCGCCTCGAAAATGGCGTCGCACTCTGACGTCACGTAATCCACGCTCGTGTACCGCTTCCACCGGCGCGAGCAAAAGGGAAGAGAATGGAAAAGAGGGACACCAGGGTAGCCAGGGGATGGCTAGCGAGCCTCGATTGGTCAGCCAGCCGGATGGAGGGAGTGGTCGAAAGCCGCCGGTTATATCGATCTCTCGAAGTCGGCTCGTTCGCGGCTGGAGACACCACGGCGAACCCAAACCGACCTAACCGGCGAACGCGCGCGTCCTCTTCGTCCTCTTTCCGCTTCTTCGACTTTATGTTTGAAGTATATGCAGAGGATCTCGTGGGAATGGAGCATGCTTTGAACGGTCAACGCTTTGAAATCGAGGGCCCCCTCTGTGGGGACAAGGGTATCAAGGTATCGAGTGCCAACACTTGACCTTTAACGAAAGGATCTCACCTACCATGTGATATCGTAACTTTTAGAGTGAAACTTAGAGAAGCTTTTAACGGTGTTTACAAGAATTTTTAGCTTCTCGAATTTAGTCTTACTCTATACAAACGTATGAGACACGTGATAAGAACTTCAAGTGGAATATGAAAGCTCGTGTCACACACGTCGTATGAACTCAATTGTGGACGCCAGATTTAAAATGGTTAATGTAACGAAACTTTATATAAAATTCGTTTCCTCTGTACCATGTTCGATATAAATGTTGCGAGGCTTGCACTCTCGAGTGCTCCGAAACATGTAGTTAGACCCCGTAAAGGATGCCGGCAATATTGTTTGTAACTGAAGACACGTGGATTTAGTGGCTTAATTTCCAATTAATACTCGCTCATCGGTGCATACGAGTTTGGAGACGGGGTTGATTTAAAGTGGAGAGGGCCTCTCCTTTACCACGAGTATATTGGATTTTAGCCAGCGAGGGGTTGACCCCCATTGATAAGGGTCATCTCGATGCTTTCGATACGTATCCCTCGCCAGAAGGAAGGGTCGACGGGTCGTTGGGGGTCGGGTCTTCGCTTTTTAGAGCGGTGGTGTTCGATTTAATTTAATCTCGATGCCCGACTCTCGTCTTTTGACGTCGAATTTGCCACCCAAACGATGAACGAAAACGATGCGCCCTATTTAGAAGGAAACTTTTGTTCGATCTCTCCCTTCGATAGAATTCGTTTGTCTCTGTGATAATTCTTAAATTGAACTATTAATTCTATATGCCGTTAGATGAAAGCAACATCTCTATTTAAGCATTCTACAATATTTATTTGAATTTTTTTGTTTTATGAAGTTAATCGACTTGTGCAATGAACGATATATCGAATGAAAAATTGAATATGGTGTAGGTTACGACAATTCACGAACAATAATCATTTACATCTGAGGAATAGACGACAGGCGTGTTTCCGTTTGAAACCTCAGACGCACACAGGTCGGTGAATACAAAGTTACGGACGAACGCACCTGTTATGAATGTTTCAGTATTCAATATCGCGATATCAAAGAGCACGGGAAGATGCTACGAGGAATTCCCTTCGATGCTCCCAACAAAGAAACAGCGCACAAAGTCGAAGGAAATTCGAAGCCAAACGCGCTCAAGCCCCGAGAATTTTGCAATTCAGTTCTTTGCGTCTCGTTGGAAATTTAATTATCTTTGCACCACTGTTGAATATTAGCGAACGCCTTGCGTTTCGAGTGCAACATGATTTCGTGTCTAGTCGATAATTCAATAAAAGTCGGAACATATTGTAAGTGTCTTATCTCGCGTCGTGTTTGAGCAATTGGTATTTCTTTAGAAAAAGAAAAACGATCAGCCACTTACGCAAACACCGCTTGTTTGATCGATCGAGCCAACCTATAGTCGTGGGCAAATATCTTTAAACGCACAATTATATTCGTCGAATGAGAATTAATTTGAAGAAAGATTTATTTTCGCAAAGGTGGTTTCCATAATCGACGTACAGTCACGACATAAATTTTAAACGATAGAATGTCTAGTTTTCAAGTTACACAAATTAGGGTTCTACGTAAATTTTTTTATTAATTGAACTGAACCAAACTAAATTTTACATTTTACATAGTAATCGTCTCGTGGCAGCTTAATTTCGATTAATTCCACGCTAGAGTTCTCGTTTCCCTGGTCGCGTGGTTGCGGTATCCGGTGATAATCTCCGTGAGAAAGCATCCTAATTCAATACGGAGGACCGCAAGCATCGAATAATGCACCATAAGTGTCAGAACGATTTATGCGAGCCGCGTACGCGGTCGTAACGTTTCCACGGGGCGAGTATGCGAGGCCAATATGCTGGAACAAAATGGACGGGGGTGTGTTGCTGGTAAATGGTGTGTCAGATAGCGCGGACAATATTGCCCGGTGTTCGCTGGGTCTCCGAGTCACCCTCTCGTATTTAAGCGGAAGGACCTGCGTCGATTATGGCAAGGGGCTTCTCTACTTTCGTTCCGAGCGAGACGTATTACACGGGATTTGTTGGAGACGTCACCGCGAGGATTAATTGTTATGCGGGGTGGTCGAGCAGTTCGTATCCGTTTTCGTGATCGATGGCAGGAAAGTGATATCAAACTCGTTCGTGAAAAGTCACGAAGTTCTTCAGTTCTTCAGTTCGAGAGTAGCTTTATTTCAGAAGCAATCTAGTCTTCGAGTACTGTTTTAATTTCCACAACAAAAATGGTGGTAGATACCTCTTCTGTCCGTGAACTCACGTCTTCGAGTATTACAATTTACACAATAAAAGTGGCGGTAGACACATCTTTTGTCCATTTTCCACCCTAATTCGAAACGAAACTTTTCAATTTGCATCATTCGTACGCAAGGACCTCCGAAACTTGGGTTCCTTCTTCTCACGCCGCGTTCTAGCATCATTTTCCAGCTCACTGGGTTTCTATCAAATAGTGCCTCGCGTTCCCGTGCAAGTTCGGATCTTTTGTGCTTCCATCCGTGTTTCTTTCAGCGTAGATGCGCCAATATGGTGCCGCACGAGCACACACGTTGCTGACTTTGAAGCAGGTAGATCCACGCGCTGACACGTGTGCCCCCGGACAGATACGAACTCAATCGTCCGTGCCGTGCACCACGTGCCGTGAAATTTAAGCGTTCGTAAACGTCGATCTTCCCCCGACCTGCTCGAAATTACACCGCCGTTTAATATACACGGGGACCTGTAATATCGTTGTTCGGTCAATGAGACGTTGTTGCTCTCGTCGAGTGGTCCTCGTGACCGCTCCAGTCACGACCGATTCCAGTTGAGCAAGACCTTCTGCAAAGGATATTTATTACTCGGTTTCGAATGACCAGCCAACAACTCGTCTCGAGGTTTTAAAGGATCAAACTGACACATCGCGCATTCAAAGATACTCTAACCCTCGTAAGCATAAGCGTTTATCAGTGTATTCCCATAAACTTCCCTTTAATTACGAATCATTCTCGAGGGCCAGGATGAGGAGCACGTCGAGGGCCAGAATGATCCGCAGGGTCACCCTTCGAAGATATCAAGATCAAAGATAACCACGGGGACGCATGCGTGCAACCGTTGTAAAGAACATGAGATCTTAACTGGTCGATCTCGTGACATATTCCGTCGGCTCCCCCCCTCGTCCGTCTGTCCGTTCGTTGGACCGTTCGTTCCCTTGGTTCGTCCACGGTTTGTCCGTCCGTGTCGCCCAGCGGGTGCCATCACCAGTTCTGCACCCTCGCATCCGTCAAAACGTTGACTCTTCTTTTATTACGCGGCAGGCCGCGTTATAAATTTCGATGAACGATGAGCCGACCGATGGAAAGAAAAAGTCATCCCTACCTTTCGTATAACCAATTACTCGTCGTGTGCGTTAGATTCCTGGCCAGGGTTCGTCGGTAAAGTCGATCCAATTTCGACGATTTCGGAGCAGTTGGCATTTCCGAGAGGAGATAAGGTTAGTTTATGGAGGAATCGGTAGTTGCATGGGATCCGTTTAACCCGTTCAGTGCCAGTTATATTTAGAACCTACACGAGATTTTCCTCAGCAATAGATTCCTGCTCCGTCGACGATAATGACTCACGATCGTATCCGATAATGAATTTCATTAATGGAACTAAAATAAAGATTGGTTGCGTTTCCTCTGTTGCAGGTCTCGAGTCTCAGGTCCAGGATTCGAAGGACCTCTACTGGTTCTAGAAGCGAGTCTCGGAGTCTCGTGGGCCGAACTGATTCGCGTCGTCACCGTGGCCTCGTCGTCGATGAACGCGAGCTGGAAACCGCGCACGAGGCGCCGGTGCTCGGTCGTTCCTTGGTCATCTTCTTTCACGCTCTTGACGAGGTGAAGGAAGAGGGCCGCGGGAACGGCGTCGAACGAACCGACAAAATGGCGAACGAGGGATTTTGCTCGAAGGGATCGTCGGGAGGCGAGACAAGCGTACTTAGACGACGTAACGTGATATTAGCGTGCTAGGGGATCCGTTCGCTCGGGGGTTGTCGCGAACTGAACGAGCACCAGGGATAGGACGAGAGGAACTTTGTTATATAACGGCCGGATCCGAGCGTGTCGCGATCGTCGCGATCGTTGGGACCGTGTCGAGCAAGTGTACATAGTGTTACCTAATTACTTTAAGGATCTACTATTAGCGTACAACTCAGATAGTATTAGAGGTATACTTTGCGCGCACTGTTACCTTCATAGTGACTGTGACGTCCGGCCCGGTCGCTGAGAAAGGAACGAGAGAGAAAGAGAGCCTCTAGTTCGTACAGAGTGTTTAGAAGGGTACGTTAGGCCACCGAAGGCGTGCCTAAATTTTCCAAATAATTACGAGAAGAGACGCGAGTCGATCGATCGTCCCGCGATCGGGATGCCTCGCGTGCCGAACGATATGCAATACGTTTACGTCCAACTCTCGGCGAACACGGTGTAAACCAGAGACGGATATAGAGAAACAGACAGAGATATATGGCGGTCCATGTTCCTCGATATATAATATTAACCGACCGTGTAGAGTGTATTTTCTTTTAACGCAATGATTAAGTAATTAATTAAACGTACCGTGATATAGTTAACTTATTGAAGGGCTGAGTCGCCGCGGAGAAAACCAATCGAGGGACTTAATTATTTGGTGAATTTAGCTGCAGACTTAAGTGAAATATTTATTGACCAATGATCTTGCCATATATATATATATATATTATAAATATATATATTATATATTACTATTATTATTATTATTATTGTATCATAACACCGGGCGCTGCAGAAAATTCTGAAACCTCTCCGAGTCAGCAAATTAAAATAGTTATTACCCGAAATGTCACAATTATTCTTTATATCCCCCTCCCACCCTCTGCCCCCACCCCCCACCCACTCCGAATAGAATTAATCGTCTGTTGTAAACACGCACGCACAACCGTCATTTTCGCCTAGCGGATTACTCTACCATAAGCGCATCGTATCCATCTCATGTTATCGTCATCATAGGTGTTAAATAAATGATGCATTAATATTAAACCGTCACTGTTCGCTGGTTAAAATTCTCACCCGTCGTGTTCGTTATTTCGTACCCTCCATTCACGATGACTCGAACGAAAAGGTACGTGCTATTTATTACTCGACTCTAATATTACTTTTAAGACGATCCAGCCATTACCGTTTGTGGAATACTTTGCTAATTTCTCGGGATTAATCAGATTCGATAACCAATCAACTCGTGTTACAATGTTAACAATTATAGACAGTTTCATCCGCGTTCCGATAGTCTCCTTGGGTCCGAGTGTTTCCTGCGACCATTTCCTCCGCGGGAACATGAGAAACACGCAATATCCCGAGATATCCGCGATTATGTTAATACCGAGATCAGAGAGATAACTTTGTAACGGAACTGGGGCATATCTGACCGAGAAAATAGAATTTTATGCTTTTGCGGTTCGTTACACCGCTGCCGGTTAATTACACACGGCTGAATTTAGTGGTCCCCGCTCGCGCCCCGGAAAGTTAATCGAGCACGTAATAAGAGGAAGTAATGGGGAATTTAATCTTCTGGAATTCTACGTGAAACTTTCGGTTTCGTTCGCGGCGTGGGTGCGTTTACCGCTTTTAACCCGTTTAATAACCGTTGCCGTTCGAACCGGGTATTCTTTTTTTCTCGGCAATTTTGTTGCTTTGGAACTGGAAATAAGTATGATTCACTAGTGAATCGGTCACGTATCGAAATAGAAACGAGTCAGCGTGATCGCTTCGGGATTAGTGTACCGAACAGACTTGAATTTCACCAATTAAATTGCAATAGTGCAAGTTAAAATAATTATAGATTTACAGTCAGTCTCATAAGTATTCGTACCTTAAAGAAGTTTGTCTATGGGGCTGACTGTATTTGGTTGTATATTAATTTATGCATTGATGGTGATAGAATTTTTGTTAAAAATACACGTGTAGGGATAAGACTAATGTTCGAAATAGGTCGGAAGACATGTGTCCCGATCAGCGAACAATTTCCTTTACACGTGTTTCGTTTCCTACGTCACCGACGTATCCCTATCCGTGCCAACGTTAACGAGATGAGAAAATGAGCAATTAACTTCGTCACCTAAGGGGAAACGACGCCCCAAGGATTCGAAAGATCGTTGTCTATCACGTGTAAGACACGTGTAGCATGATTGGTCGTGCCACGAATGTAAATGAACCAAAGACGAAGTTTTAAGGGAGAAATTTCTCCAAATTTGAATTCTTGTATTTATCTAAAGTGATTAATTATTCAGGCGTAGGTGTTACAATAATACATACTTTTTATTTATCTCTATTCTTTCTATCACAACTTTGTCTTACATGACAAACTCTCGGGATCGTTAAACCTGTACTGTAACTACAATGAAACATAGCCAGAGCCCCTGAGGGTTAAATTTGAACTCTTCAAACTTACCTCCTGGTATTGACTTTTGTATCAGGAGCACACGATGCCAAAGGAGGTATTCTCGGAATACTTCCTCTTTCGTCACGTTCTCCTGATAGCAGGAGCCGTAATCCTGTTGAATGCAGAAGTTCTCCATCGAAATATATTAGTACGCATGCAATGCATTCTTGTAAGACGTTCTCTTATGCAACAATTACATACCAAAGTAACACACCTCCAGCAGACAATTCACTAGCCGACCGATTCTTCCCACGAGAACGGTCGCAGCTCTCTCGAACGGAGTCGATTAAAAGCGGGACCGTCGCGATCTCGATGCATCGGTCCAGTATGCCTCGATAAAGCGAAACAACAAAATCCACTTACCCGTGTCGCGAGCGCAGGATCCGCGGAACGCTTCGCAGCATCTCTCGCTCGACGCCATAATTCATTCCGCGGATGGTAATTAACCGTTTCGTAACGTACAAGGAACATGGTTCGTCTGGGACGCGTCGCATCGTCTCATAATCTCCGATCGACGTGGATTCCAATAAGCCGGTAGCAGCCTGTAAATCTACCAAATAATAAAATAAATCGTCGACCGTCGCGAAGGGGCTAGTAACCGATCCTCGGATAAGGGGAAAGCTTGAAGATATATCGGGGGAGGGGTCGAAACAGCGGAGCAGGGAGATAGAGACGAAGGGTGGTGGATGGGAAATGGTTAGATTTATTGCGTTGACCGAGGTGTTCCATCTTGTTTTAATTACCGAGGTCGCGATGCTCGCTTCGGCCTTTGTGCTCCGTTCGTTTCGGCGTTTGTTCGTTCCTTTCCCTTTTTTTTCCCCCTCGTTCTCCCGGGAACGGGATAGATTAAATGCGCGTGTGTTTAAACGTGAACGCGGTTTCTCATTTGACGGAGCCTTGTTTCTCGGTGAACACCGATTTCTACCGATACAGGCGATCCGTTCGGTACGATGCAATACGACGATAACGCGGGTTTGTCTTTGGGTAAACGAACAGGGACACTGAGAAGGAAGAGAATTTTACAAAAGATTTGTAAGATACAGTCAGTCCCGTAAGTATTCGTACATGAATATATTTATAATATATAATGAATATGTATTCATAATGAACAATTTATTTGGAAAGATCACATCTATCATTTAATTTAGATAAACTTACATAATTATACTAATAACTCTAGAGAGTATATCTGAGAATATTAATGGAGCAAATTTTGCCGACGACTCCGACGAAATCTGACTCGGAGATCCTTGACACGTGTCTCGCCGTGCGCTTCGCACTTTTTTGCACTTTCTCATGCTTGCATTTACAATATGGCACTCTTCTTCTTGTTGCCGTTTAGCCGAAACGACGGTGTCCCGTAGGAAGTTCGTCGTGTCCGACGTCTGAACCCCGCGACGACATTCCACGACCGCAGCGATATTTTCGTTGGTCGCTGCCGGCCAAACTGCATTTCGTCAGGCGAATGCAGATAGGCCATCGCTCCGTGAACATAAATCAGTCTGTTCCGTTTCTTCTGTCGCTCGCATGATTTGTGTGTTTTGTTACGCAATCGTGCATATGCTGGCTAGACGTGGAAAAACCACGAGCAGGAAACCACGTGAGGGACACGTGAGCCTTCGAGAAACGGTGCGACGGTGACGGATTTCCTGGCTCTCTTTTTTCCGTAAATACTTTCCACGAGGATGACTTCGCTGGTTTCGAAAACGAAGCAATCGTATTCCTCTTCTTCGTTAAGGGAAATGTAATTTTACAAGTGACAAGTTATGAATATATAATTTGTTCAACGAACGCATAGATTCGACGATTACGTTGGTCATCGTGGCAGAAGCGTAACTCGATGTAATTGTTATCACCATCGACGAGGAAGGGACCGTCTGTAATGGTGACGAATAAGGGAACGAAGCACCAAACGCACGGTTAGTAAAGTAAAATTAATATTCATATTCACGGTCGGATCATTTGTTCCCCTGGTGCAATATCAATAACCTGACCCTAGCAGTTATCCCCCTCGCACGGATGGCACTCGCGAGAAGGGGACGTACTCGGTATTTAATTACCGCGAATCGAGGGGTGATCCACGTACAAGTGTACGGCGGTTTCGTTATAAATTGTTTAATGTTCTCGCAGACGATGGCGAATTCTTGCTTAAAGATTTGCTTGGAAACGAATAATTCCTTGCTATTATAACGGTAATCTGAATTCATATAAAAATAAGGAATCCTTCCACTCCAGTTAAATACTCTAATGTTTCGATCCCAATCGCAGCTGAACATATAATAATACCGTGCTCGAACATCTCCCCTTATCTTAACCGCATAACTTGGACATCAAAACGCCATCGGGCGGTGAATATCATCGGATGAATAGAGCCAGAGGAAGATCGAGGCGATCGAAGAGATCCGAGAGTCTCGTGTAGACCTCGATCGAATCGTATCGTCGCGGTCTCGATGACATAGTGACGCCGTGCTCGACAAAGACCGAAAAAACGTCTAGGAATGCCGACGAGCATATTTCGACTGTGTCACCTGAGAGAGACGGCCATCCTTTCTCTTCCTCTCTCCGTTCGGTCCTTCTGTTTGGGAACCGAGTAGCTCTCCCCTGTCTGACCCGAAATATCAAATATTAATTAACCCCAACGATTCATTTCGATATTTATTCGTTGTTTGTATTCGAAGTTTGCGCATTGGAATCGAAGTCTCTCATTTCAGTGTCATCTTACGAAAATTTACCACGTACAAATATAAAATACACAGTGTTGTCTGGTTGTGCACTGGTAAAATAACCTGAAAATTATCGTGAAGAAACTGGCACACGTGTCGTCACCAAGTCGTCAGTCGTTAATACAAGAGACGCTTTGGAGTACAAAGGGTTGGAGTAGCGATTCAGAATGATCGCCGACTGCGGCTGGAAGGAGAGTTTCACTTGTTCTCTTCCTTGGGCAGCCATCGTAGACGTTCCCCGTCGTTGTCTACCTGCAGTAACACTTTTAGGTCGGACCTGGCCTCGGCATCGAAGGCATCTCTGCCCTTGTGTTCCCACGGGCTCGAACCTTTGACGTACGATGTCCCGGGTACGCGGTACACGACGTCCACCTTCCCGATATCGTAGTCCGCCCCTTCGTGTCTTCGTCTCCTTTTTTTACCTTCGTCGGGGTCCACGGTCCTCTTTTTGTTCGCGTGCAATCGCAGAAAACCGGTAGCCGGCGGGAGCTTTTAAAAGAACAGCGACTTCCGGATCGTGCGACGTTTTCGGGGAACGGTCGGCTTTTAAACGGCAGGAATTGGCAGACGACAGCCAACGAGAGGCACCATTCTTTTTCATAATCTGTTCCAATTATTAAGAGGAATTGGTCACCCACGTGATCGCACTTCGTAGGAAAAAATGAGCATTTATTTTTATAAGTAAGAATAATATAAAATAAAACGAGATTGATTTGACTTCTATTGTTCACGGGGAATACCACATTCCCTTCCGTCTTTTACGCGCAATTTTTGGAATAACGTCGTCAAGTTACCCCGAAACAATGGATTCGGTGTCTAGCGAACGACCAGCGTAATTTGTTTATTTGCGAGCAGCCGGAACGCATCGGAATAACGATTAGGCGTGTGCACCCCGGCGCACGTGTTCGATCCGTCGCGGACCCCTGCTACTCAGTTTTCAAGTCACGTCTCATTTGCGCCGTTCAATGTATCGTCGAGGGTGCGCCGAGGCATTAAAATCCGCCACCCGAATAAGGGCAGGTGCATCGTGATTCGTAAAAATCACGGTCACGGTGCGCGCTTCGAAACGATTCGATGAAAGCCGTTTTTACGGCTGTCACCAGAATGTTGCTTGCATCTTCATTTTTTTCCGTTTTAGGCCACTTTCACGAGAATGTTAAAAAGACAAGAGCCTAATTGCTGACGATCGATTCAAATGTTTCATTCATAAGGAAGTGTGTTTTTGATTACCAAATGTAAAAGAATGAAACCTCGAATTAATCTCTGCGATCCTCGAAAATAATGGGAATCTTGGAAACTGTGCCGCGAAGGTTATGAACCACTGCAGTTCGCCAATAGAACAAGGCGGCCAGGAACGTGTCTATTCGAGCAAAGGTTGGCCTTTCTTCTATCTCTCGCCGTGCGCCAAGGAGCCGGCAAGCGCCCGTGGAATGTCTTCATTAAAATACCCGCGCTCATCATTTATGCAAAGCAAAAACACAACGAGGCAAGTTTCGAACGAGATCACCGTCTCCGACGATATCCGCGCTAGCTAGTCGGAGTCTAGCGTTCAGTTTTTAATTTCCGCATTGTTTCCCGCGGCGTTTCGCGATTTAGCAGCGTTCCAGTTACGTGCCTCTGCTTCAGGCGTGAATACTCCCGATGCGCGGTCATCTATTAACCCTTTCAGACTCGAATTATATTTTTTTTTATTACAACGTGGAGAAATAAAGTATTATTTAAAATAATTGTTGTTCTCTTTCTTGTTACAGAATCCTGCCAAAATAATCGCAGCACTTGCACGAGCCGGAAGCAATCACCAGGCGCCCGTGACTCGTTCGCGCATTCATAATTAAGTAGAAAGTTAAAGGTACGACATCTTGTAATCTCGTCGCGTTTGTCATTGCCGGCATCAATCACGAGGACCGAATTCCGATGTCTTGTGCGTGGCATCGATATTGTAAATCTCGAGTGTAGATGCGTTACATTTTTTTACGCGCTTACACGTCTTGAAATTTGTCGCGTCTGACCCCAGCTTCGACGTTTCGCGAATGTTGCAGTTTTCATCTCGTTAACTAAGTAGCTCCCAAACTGTTACATTTCTTATTTCTCAATCTGCCAATTAATCGCGTTAATCCAGCTAATCCAACGACCAGTAAAAATCGCAATGATCGAAATTGCGATGGGGGTACTCCCCACCTTCGAGTCGCGGAGGGAGCTGAAAATCCATAACCACGAGCCGGGCAGTGTCGTCGTGGATCGCGACTCGATGGAATGCTCGAATCATGCTCCCTAATTCACCGATGATCCCAGCTTTGTCCAGCACACAGGGACAGCGATCGGGGACGATCCGTCCCGCGACACACGAGGCATCCCGCGGAGCAGGTAGCTACGGGGAGACTTTCTGTCAGCGTGGCGCATTATCTAGCGGTTTATCTGCGCCTATGAGGCTCCCTGCTCCCACACACGCTCGTCGTGCTTATGTACACGTCGTTTCCTTATGTAACGATACAACAGGTACACAACCACCCCGGGATTCCGTCCACGGCTGGGGACTGTTGTCTCTCTATTTCCCTGTTCATAAATTCATCTCGTGGGAGACCGCTGGCCAACTTGCGTGGGGCCTGCGCGAAGATGAAGGTCAACGGATTCTTTACCCCGAACAAGGAACACCGTCGAACCGTCGAGGCGTTTATCAGCGATTGACGAGCGCTCGGGAACGCCGCGGTTTACGCTCGAAGCATGATTCGAGCGTTTGCTGGCGGCTTGCGTTTGAATTAGCGTCGGCTTCAGGCTGGGAGGAAGAGGCAATCGCAGTGATCGATAACCTTTTTCGGAGGGAGTTACGTCGCATGTGTCTCTGAGTATTTTCGTGAGGAGGGGCTTAAAAAGAAATAAACGCGTGGAATATTGGAGGGATTGTAGAACGTAGTAGTTGTGAAATCGAGCACACGGCGAGTCCTCAGGGGCTGTAGCATGCGAATATGCAGCTACAGTACGGGCTTAGCAACCCCGGGGTACCCCAGCTAGATGGGGGCCAGTGGGCCCCAGCAGACACGAACAAAACAAAGCAGACGTGAGTCAAAATTGCACATCTAAAAAAAAAACCAAGCAACCAAGCACGCGGCAACTTTCCATTTTGATTTTTGTCAAGTTAAATATCGATGCATAAAATATTGACTAATAATGACTTTCAAGTCGTTTGTGCTGCCCTTATTCTCTCGTGCGAACAAGGGCTACCTGCTCCAAACGCTCAGAACTGGAGCACGGCAATCTAGATTAATCGTCTCTTATTTTTAGCGTTCCAGATTCCTCCCGCAACAATGAACAGTTTTGCATACACGTTGGAATGAACAATCCTTCGCCAACGTTCCACCGTCCACTCGAAATGGTTAATTAATGGTGGCTTAATAGTGCCGGCTGTAATTTCGACGAACGAGTGACTCGCATTCGCACATTTCGCGCACGCTTCGAATTGGCAACGAGTCAAGGAACGTCGAACGCATTTGAACGCACGGCACACGGTGCACTTTAAGTGCGCATAGCGACGCGGGTAAAACAATGCGACGCAAATTGTGCGAAATACTTGTAAAAGTTTAAATTGCTCGTTGCTTCGCAGGTTTTCATCTAAGCATCCATAAGATTCTGGGATCCCATCAGCGACCTATTTCATTAGCTCTCCTATATGTTCTTCAATCTCGCCCATATCTGTTTCACTATTTCTCCCAACAAGATCCGCATATTTCTCCGGGGTAACCTACGCCACCCTTTCCCCCAGAGCTCTCCAGTCTCACCTCTTCTCGGTACGCGTAGCTCGGTCGCAAAGTAGCTCAGAGAAGACGGAAAGCGACCCTCCCGCGGAGCGCATACCGCTCGGGCGAAGTAGTGCAAACAGAAGCTGAAGTATCAGCACGCCCGGCACGCTACTTGCGCGTTGAATGCAGCCAGAGGGAACTGGAACATCGCGCTGGCTCCCGATCCGTGCTCGTGCGCGAACGCGAACCGCACGCACACAGAAACGAGTCCGATCGGTTCGCGCAACAACCGTCGACGAAGGAATCGGGGAGAAAGAGACGCTGGTACCCGGATCGCGAGCTACCCGGGCTATGCAACGGTGAAATTCCGTCGACTTGTGGTGTCACTCGCTGAATTCCGTTTCGGCCTACGAGAGACGACCGTCCGATTTCCTGCCTCCCCCGTCCGCGTCTTCCTTTTTCGCTCGCGGATACCTTTAACGAGGACCGCTGATCGATGCGTCGGAACCTCGTATCTGGTGATGCCCTGCGGTCGATCGAGATGCAGATAGGGTTCAGCGCGTTGCCAATCGGCTCTTCCTTTTGATCTAGGCTCGAGGAACGCGAGGCTTTTCTATTCTCGTGCCCGCTAGACAAGGCAGTTTGCTTCGATCGCGTTCGAATCGACGGAAAGCCGCGGGGAAATCGATTTCTTAACTGAGCTCTTCATTGGCAACGATTTATTGTTGACCAACTTGGGGAATGTGTGGATCTAGGAACACTCGGATGGATAGTCGAGTATTTTTAACTATTCTTAAAAATTTCTGCTAGGATTAAATATTATTTCAACTACATCAACTTCGTCAAAATTCATAAATTTCATTTATTTACAAATTTATTTACAATAAAAAAATTATTTACAGATTAAATTGGCACGCGTGTCTTGTCCTTGGGTCAGTGTTTAGGGATTCCTACTTTGATATCTTTCGCCAGAGTTTCGTGAAAGGGCTCCAGCTCTCCTGGACTCGATGTTTACGATTCTGAGGGCTGCAAGGGTTGGCCATTGCGTGTCAAGACAGCCCAGCCATCGATTCGGCGCGAAGTAGTAGCCGATTCTATCTGGTTTAATCGGTAACTGATCGCATGCAAATCCGCGGCGTTTCTCGCACGGGGGACGAGTCTCGCGGGGAATTAAAAACAAAAAAAAAAAAAAGCGAGGGAGAGAAGAAAAGAGAAGAAATGTTCCCTTGGTTCTCGACCAAAGCGAGAGTGGTGATCAGCTGCGCGAGATAAAATCTTTACTTCTTTCCCGCTGTCCCTTGCGCCGACCCACGATCTCAATACACGCTCGGTCGTTCTTTCAGCCAGGCCGACAGCCAGCTCGGTCACGATCACAGACGAAACCGAGCTTGTAATTGTCTCGTAAATTCCGGGTATCGGTTTAATAGAATATAATAAAAACGCTCGGTCGGCCGATGAATTCGAGAAATTTGTTTCTTTCCCCGGTGATACGTTGCCAAGTACGTTTATAATGTATCCTCCTGGAGTAAATGGGGCAACCGGTGGCCGAATAAAGCGATAGAATCGATCTTTAACACTTTGCCCGCATGCTTTCGTGTTGAGCCTCGCTTAGGGCTGTCGTCGACGAATGTCACGGGAATGTTAACGACACCAGAGCTTCCAAATTCGGTCAGAAATCGGTTGGAATTAGCTCGGGAACGATTAACGTGGAAGCATCGGCCATGGACACCTTCGAGGCTTTTTTCTCCCTCGAAAACGCTACTCCACTTTTTTTTTTGTTCCTCGAATCAACGATCCTCAATTTCTCCTTGATGATACTCGAGGTGATCTTTATGTTAATATCTCGAGGTGGGTTTTTTCCTGATATAAAATGGTGACCTTGTCGAGATGAAAGCAGTGGCAGAGTGGGTATGAATAGCGTTTGTATTATTACGTGGTAAATTTACTCAGATGTTCCGGTGGCGTTAATCCGCGGTATAAATATTCGCGCACGCTAGCGAGACATCGCAGAATTCGAAGTCTAGAACGAAGTCGTGAAATCGTTGGCGTGCGTGGTGATCACGATGACAGTAAGTGCTGGCATTGTCCTAGAGAAAATTAATACTTATTTATTAAAGGTTCATTCGTCGATGCATTCTCTAAAATCAGAATTCGCTATTCATTCACACAGATAAATGCCTTGATTAACTACATGAATTGAAATTGATAATATTTTATTATACCGTGTTCACCCACTAATGTATGCAAATTTCTGTTTCAGATACTCCAGGCAATAAGAGTCATGACTGTCATCGCAGTAGTGCTACTGTACGTGGCACGACAGAAGGATGATTTCGAATACGAACCAATCAAAGTTTAAATTTTATGTAAATGTACCGAACCGCTTCGTTAAATGTAGAATAAATTGATCGTGTATGCAAAATTTTACTGTTTACATTGTAATCGTTCATTTCTAATGTGAATTCAGTTAAACTTTTATTGCTTCAGATTCGCCGTGTTCGACTGGTTGAATTTCCAAAGGGTTGAAATGATTTAATTTCGTTGGAGTTCATATTGCACAATGCCGTTACAAACAAATGCTCCAACTATTCCATTCTGCCTTCAATTGCCCCGACTACTCTGATATAAGAATGCTTCGATCTCCCCTCTACGCTCTCTTTCATGTTCAACTGCACCAACTATGCTAATTTAGTCAGGGCGCTCCTATCGACAACGATATAAACGAAAATCGAACAAAAGCCCGACGTGTATTATTATTATGCTGATTGCAAAATATAAATCCACTGTTGGAATATTCATTGAACCAAAATTCCGAAGGATTAAATGTAATATAACTTATATACTAACTGCTCTTATTTATACGGGAAAGCGAAGAACGTAAGTCGTATTAAATATTCATTCCTGAAAACGGATATTAATGTTGCTGTTGCCGATAGGAGTGGCGAGATAAGGATACGACTCGAGAGGAGACACGTTTGCTTCCTTTTAATCGCGAAATCGTATATCAACGTCACGATGAACGAAGGGCGCTGAAATAGCGCGACATTGAAGGTTTGCACGCGGATGGACATACGGTATTCGTAACATTGTATGCATATTAGACAGCTGGGCAATGGGCGAAGAAACATACCCTTCATAGTGGTCGACATTGGTCTTGTACCTTGGAAGTCTTCCGAGTTTCAGGCTCGCGAGACATCTGGATCCTGCAACCGTTTACCTACATTCGGCGCACCTTGGAGTTTTAATGAACGCAGGAGACGCACTGCGAACATTTTCCTGAAACAATAAAAATGTATGCATCGCAAGTTATATATACACAAATTTGTTTGTGAGGAAGGCAACACCGAGATACATCGTAAATTCAATGGTATATAATATATAATAATTAATATATTAACGATGAGTACTAGTGACCAATAAAGGGTTGAATAATTGTATTTATAAAAGAGAACTCGTCTCTGTTGCTGCAGAAAGAGGGAAACAATTAATTCGTATACCCGAGTAAACAAATAATCGAGAAGGAGGCTCGATGCGGCCTCTCCAAACTACGGAATTACCTGACTAAATGAAATCCAACTTGGAGGGCAGTCCGCTTAATAACAGAAATCTCGAGGGTGCCGATTTAGCTTACCCCATCGCACAGAACGGAAGAAAGAACGAAAACCACCGACTCTCTACCCTCGCGGGGTGGCCCTCTCGTTCCACACCCTCACTCTTTCTCTGTCGCTCTTCTCGTCGTCAATTATTATCGTCTTTCACGGCTTCGTAGGGCTGACGCCGACGTCGCAGGCGCCCCACGATTGGGCGTCGGAGCGCTCGACGTCGCCATGGAGACCCGACCCCCTTTCGACGAGGGGTTGGCCAAGGTGGGGACGAATAACTCGCGAAAACACGTAAATTAAACGCACTATGGGGGTTGATGGGGCGGAATGGGGCCGAGTGGGTGTCTCAGACCGTGAAACATAGCCGTCATAAGCGGATATTAAACCGTGCTTCCGGGGTCATGGCTGGTCCCGGGGGCTCGTAAAAACGCCGGCGGAAAAATCCTCGCTTCCTTTCGACGAATGCCGGGATCCATCGATGCGGACGGGACGACGTGTAAATGAAATTGCTCCCTATCGGTAGCGGGATTGCTGCCTCGAACATTTTGTCAATTACTGGAAGGGTCGACGATGCTTTCTTTTTATGCATCTGTATCTCGCTGGCTCGTCCTCTCTTCGCGTCGATCCTCTGTTTCCTCGGTGCACTCCTCGGTGCAACATTTTTTATTAATTTCATCGCCGTATTACCGTATCCAACTTCTCCACGAACTTCTCGCTATACCTCTTCCAAGCAATCGACACCGATCTCCTCCAGAATCGAACCGAACCAGCTTCAATTAACCCATAATTCAATAGGGTCGACCGCAACAAAAACGCCGGAATTTTCAATAATTTACACCGATAAGAAAATCTCGTCTCGAACCTCCGCGGTGTCCTCGCATCGGTGGAATCGTTCCGTGTATCGATTACGCGTCCGGCGAAGGGTGTCCGAGGTAAAATAAAATAAGAATATAAACGCAGAAGTGTATAAAGACGAACGAGGAGGGAAGACGGAGGTCCTGAGCGCGCAGAAGCGTCCCGAAGTCGCGCGACAACTTTCCCTATATGCGTTATTTCGTGACCGTCGGTTTTTCTGAGTATTGCGCGCGCCGGTACGCCGAGGTATGAAACCGCGCCAATTACCTTGTCAATTACCTCGATTGATGGTCACCGCCATATTGATTTCACAAACAATTTCAATGGTTGTGTTGCGTTTTCCTAGTAGATCCGCGGCCACGGACGTATCCTCGGCTCGGAGTGAGCAATAATTCTTGCTTTTGCCAACGGATGCCGAAGACGCCTGCTATCGAACCGATCGGACCAGTAATCCCAAGTATTTCTCACTCGTACTCGCTCGGGATACCGATTCCGCGTATCCAGCCAAAGATTTAGTGTCTCATAAGTCACCATCGAAAGTCGCGAATCGCGCGGGACAAAAAAACTTTATCGACACCGTACGAGACTATCTTACCGTAGGGATCTACTTACCGGTGTCTTATTAGCTGGCCAGGTTCGTCTCGATTAAACGACGCGGGGACCCTTTCTTGCTCGGCTGTCGCGATCGCGCAGTTCCCTCTTTCGCGGATATGGGCCAGCCATCGTGGTAGCGAACGGAGTGATTCTGGATGAACAAGGTAAGGTAGAGGCAACTGTCTTTTTGTCTCGAGGTTCCTCTAATGGTGTTGTTGGCATCATCAGTAATATAGAACCCAAGAGCAACACTCCTTGCAATTGCTCGTGACTAGAGTTTTACTGACCGGTAAAATGGAGTACTTTGCAAGTAATGCTTGGTAATGATGAACATTCAGTCCTCAGGGGCTGTAGTTACGTTTGAGTGCAGCTACAGTACGGGTTTATGAGATTTAAGAGATACTGCAAACAGTACTAAAACAATGCAGGAGTCATGTAAGACAAAGTAACGATAATAAGAATGGAAGTATTATTTAAGAAGAACTTTCAGTGTAGTATTGTACATGGTTACGCACTTTAATAAATAACGGAACGGAACGGATGAACACTAAGACTAAACGTCAAAACTGAAGTCCTCGACGCATACGGCCGCCATCTTTAGCTTCCGTCTTGCGTTCCAGTTGCGACCGGTTCTGTCGCGAACTGCTCCAATGTTCCCCAAACTTTCCCAAAGCCCCGGTTGCGTCAGCGGTGAACGTATGGCGAGGAAATTATTTCCTTAACGAGGTATAATGTCGCGCGTTAAAAGTGTCAACTTTTCGCTCGGGCACAGGTGTCCTTTCGGTAACGGTGAACGCGGTCTTGCATAGATTACCGTCCCTGAGCCGTCGTCTCCCCGAGAAGGATTGACAAGTGGTGCAACGGGCCCCTGCGGCAGCTGACTGCCACCGAATCAAAGCGTGCAAGGTGTCTCGACATTGTCACGCTCGTTAGAAGTACAAATGCGCCGAGAGCCGGCTCTGATATTTACTTCTCGTCGATCGCAATCTCGAAAGGTCCTTTCGCGGCGCTGATCAGAAGCATGCCGATGCTCGGAGGTGCGTGGTTATCCTTTTTTGATAACGCTTCGGGTACCGAATGTTTTTTAATCGGAGACGGCTGTCGCGAATTCCCGCGTCGAGATAAAAGTTCGCGCGTGTGTTGATCCGCTCGTCCATTGCGATATCAATATGGATCGCGGGCCAATAGAAGTCGAGACTCGACGGTGACAGAAAGGTTTTCGTGATTCGATACGGTCCTAAGTGGTTCGATATGGAGATTACCCGTAATTCGCAGACGATCCTTAACCCTTTCAGACTTACAGAATTACTTTTTTCTTCTCGTACTAATGTAACTTAATTTTTAGAATTACATAAAAAAAATCCTAGTGTAGTTTTCGCCCTAAACGATAATCTCGGTAACTTTTAAATTTTGTGTCTTCAACTGTGGACGCCAGGTTTGATAGGGTTAACGACATGCGTGTAATTTGGTGAAGTTGATCGGTTGCCTGAGATTGGACCGAAAACAAAAATGAACGCTCGAGCGGTCTTTTTTCCCCATCGAACGTGCATGCTCCCTGCATCGCATCAATTTCTCTCCCGAAATCGCATTACGCGTACACACGGCGTCGGAGCCCGCATAAAGCGAGGAAACGCCGACCGTGGTACGCCGTCGACGATAAAAAATATTAAATCGTCAACGTACAAGAAGACTAATTTGAGACGTCGAGGAATCGACGCCGCCGCGCACCGGCGACACGGGACCCCGCCGTACTTCTTGTATCGGTTGGAAAGTTTCGGCATTACCAGAGACGGAATGCGTGTAACCGCTGCCCTTTAACTTCCCGTAGGACCGCGAGCTTTAACGAACCGGCAGCGTAAAGTTCGCCAGGGGCCCGTGGACACGCTGACAACGCGAACCCGTACCATGTGGTCAATGCACGACCGTGGCCCACGGCCGTTTAACGTTCCCCGTGGATACACGAACATTCCACAGTTATTTCGAATACGGTCCCGCGGGCCGTTTTTACGTCAACGTAACTCATGGCACGACGCCGATTTCGGCTCCCGCGCGCGTGTCACGGGCGTTCATATTTTCCCCGTCGCGGCAAAACGCAAACGTCGTCGCCCGCTGCGCGTCACCTCGTTTCGAATCTTTATAGTTTCTTTATTGCCCGTCTTCTCGCTGGGTTCGGTCGAAGTCACCGCTACCAGACGCTATCGATGCCCTTAGACTCGCTTTGAACCTCGTTTGTACGTCGACGAAGCCTGGAATCCTCTCCGTTAACGAGGATTCCGGCAGTTGGCAGCGGTTAAGATTACTGCTCCGAAGTGCTGATACGGTGGTAGCAAGTTATTAAGAACCAGGTGGTTCTAGTATGAGGAGGGTGGAAGAGATCTTTGCTAATAGATACTGCTTAGAGAGAATGATCTAACGCAGAACAAAATTTATTCGAAACCAGTTAAATTATTCGAAAACCAGATCAGTCTACCAGAATTTTCAAATTTTCGAATGTTGCAAGGTAATTCATCGAGTGACGCGTTTGACGCGCTCACGCTGCGAAGCTCTGTACGAATTTTTTGTGGAATCGATAACTATTAGAGCGGATAGATCGTTAACGGATACCATCATGGCGACAAAAAGGTGGTCAATTTGAGCGCAATGACGCGCACGGGAAGTCATAGCGATGTCAACTCACATAATCACAGCGCTATTCAATTACGGTGTCATAAAGTACGCGCATGATGGCCGGAAAAACGCTCCAAGGATCGTTAATTGCTTTCGAGATGAACGAGGAATTAGATCGCTCTCTATGTACTTGATTGCTTCCGAAGTTGCGTTATAATTTAATGCCGTGTCACGTTTCCCGTATATCCGTACATTTAATCTTCTCGTGATCCTCTTAAACCCTACTAAAAATCCTACTGAAATAACATATAGGGTTAGAACTAGTGCATCAAGTCTGACAAATATTTCGAAAAATATTCGAAGCGACGATCCTTCAGAAACTAACCGCGAAAGGTTGTCGATCAAACGTTGACACGATTCCACCGACGCGACGGCGGCTGTTTCCGTTTCATAGTTTGTAATTACGTTTGAATTTAATTACGAACAACGGTCGACCGCTTTACGCGTAGTTCAGACTAAATTACGTGGGAATTCTGGATACTTCATTAAAGAATTCCTTTAGGCGGCCTACGTTCGCTGTAACGCGAAAACGCAAACGCAATTTGTAACGTTTCTTATTTCATTTGTCGCGTCACTTGACCCTTTTCCGTTGGAAAATACATGGCCGTCGTCTTCGCGGAAACGCGCACGGAAAAATGGTCTGTCATTGTTACATGGAAAGTCGAGAGGCTCGCGTGGCTTTACAGAAATGGACAGACAACAGTGGAGCCTAGCTCGCTTGCAACTCGTATCGAGAAAACAGGGTCACCAATGTAGGTATCTTTGCAACTCGTGCTGCTTGTGCTCGTTTTTATCTCGTGAAAGGTAGATCAGTGGACGGACGCGCGCTTAATGGAAACAGTGTTACAAGTTGCTGCACTGTTGCTCAATTCATTCGAGCGCTGCGATATACCAGCTGACGACATGACTTTTCAATTATCTTACACCGACGTTCATGTTAGATTTCATTCGGTGTTCTAGTTAATTCCGTTCTTAATCGCGCGATATCGGAGCAATGAGAACCAATACCACCTTCGAACCGATAAAAATGAAACTCTCTCGCTTTAACTAGGAAGTACTAAGAAGTTTACTCTCAGACCACGCGTGCCATAGTTAACAGTTTACCGACCGTTAGCGTTTGGGCATGTACGGAATTAAATTTAATATTGGGTTGTCCAGAGGGTCAACTATCACTCTCGATTCCTCAACAGTTGTTGTTCGACTTCGATTCCTTCGATGCCTGACCTATTA
This sequence comes from Hylaeus volcanicus, assembly GCF_026283585.1. NCBI lineage: Eukaryota > Metazoa > Arthropoda > Insecta > Hymenoptera > Colletidae > Hylaeus > Hylaeus volcanicus. Next base: position 2,401,151 of record NC_071980.1, on the reverse strand, counting down.
CGAGGATCCGCAGTTTCCAGAATCCGCACACCTCGGCGTTCGTCGGAATCAAAAATCGGCGTGTACAAGCATTCCGCGGGGTGCGGCGCGCGCGCGCGGTACCACCATGGCCGAGATCAGCACGAAATGGCGGCTCCTTTGTTGGTCCCTGTCCGAGCGGTCATCGCCGAGGGTTTTTACCCCGTCGGAATCCACGAAACACTTTTACGTACGCGCTGGGCCCATTGAAATGCAACTCGCATTCCCGGTTGCTCCGTCAGCTCTTCGTCCCCTGTGCCCAGGCCCCTCCCCTCCCACGCTCGATGCCTCTGCGGAAGATCACTCCCCGATAAACCACTAATCTGCCTCTCTTTCGGTGCTCCCGATCAATCTTGTCGTTTTTCTCGATCGCCAGGGGAATATCGACACGGACATATAAGTACCGCTGAACGATAAAGACCCTGAAATAAACGGGGTGGTCCCCGCGGTTAGAAAGAGCGAGGAATTGGGAGGGGGTTAGGCGGCTACCGAAGCTTATTAGTTATTTTTGCATCGAGGAATTTGTTCGCCGTTGATGTCCTCTCGCTTGGACGTTTGGGACTTGCCGAATCGTAGACCGCTGTCGACGCGATCGGTAATTTCAAAGGAATCTTGTAGACGTTCCGAGCTTCGTGAAAATTGCGATCGCTGGCAGGAACTTTTGGGACGATCTAATACAATGGAAAATACGGACCCGATCAGGGGTTGCTAGTTCCGTCGCCATAATTTGGTTTAATCGTCTTCTCGAGCAGTGTCTTTTTTAACTTGATTTACAACCTAGTCGCTTTGAAATCTAGATAAGAGACAGGAAAACGTGTAAACGACCGGCCACGACTCGAACCGTGACCGTACGACGAGAAAGAGGCGGTTCTTTCGAAAAGCGAATCGAAGGCGCTCGATTCAGGGCCCACGAAACTGGGCACAATAGCGAAAAAGGTTTATTGCTCGTAAAACCAGACCGTTCTTGCGACCGGGATTGACCACACGCGGCATCCTGGGAATCTGTTCATTTATTTCGCATTAAACCTGGACGAATTTTATAGCCAACTAAAGTCGGACGCGACGACAATGTCGTTAAGATACCCGTGGATAATGGATTTATCTTGGCGCCGACCACCTCTCGCGATGTCGCTTTATCCCAATCCCTCGAAACTCCCTTGTTTTCGACACTGTACGTCCCTACCCTAGGATGACGATCGACGCATGAACAGGCGACTAAGTAATTTAATCGAAAGTAGCTGTAATTTGTGAGTAGGAAATTATTCAAATGCGCCCGTGATCACGCACAGATTTTACAAAAGCGGATGAGCATTAATTGAACAATTGCACTGCACGTCGAATGAGTGATTCTCCGCAATTTCATTTGGACGAAAAAAATTCTGCCGCCCTCCCCGCCCTCGCTATTGACTACGAATACTGTCTCTATTGTGTAACGAGTAACGGAAACATTCCTGAAATGCCAGGCAACTCTCGAAATCAACAGCATTTGACGCTCAAAATATCGATGTTCTCGTAGGGTTAATTACTGATGCGTCAATATCCAATAGGTATTTATCGAATTCATCCGCTGGGTAAATTCGAGATATCCCTGTGAATTTCGACTCGTTCGATAGTTCCCTTCAAACGCAAACGACGACTGCAGCGAGCGTTCTGCGAAGACCGCATTTTTCGGTGAAAACCATTTCCACGACTTTGAATACGAAGCAAACGGAGATAATAAAACACTCGGACTCGCGGTTTTTCGTTGTACTTTGCATCGTTCGCGAAGAATGACTGATTTCTATGGTCGGCACAATCAAAGAGTCGCATTGCTAGAGTTCATTATCACGGAAAAACCATAGCTGGACTTTTATGTCGTCGGAGAAAATCGAAACGACGATTAGCGACGCGAGAGGAAACGCCGGGACGTTTAAAAAGGAATGCGCCAATCAATCGACACGTATGAACCTTTATAATTCCCGTGTGGCTTGATCGCCTTTTTTCGACGACGTGAAATGACAGCCAGGAATGAGGGCCACTCGGTTCGTCCATTTCATACGAAGTTATGAAGCAATTCAACTAGAACAAGTTCTCTGTCGCTCTTGTATGCTTTCTTTCTCATTATTGGTTCGTCACTTGGATAGCCTTTACGTACAAACGAATACACCAATTGTTTGAAATTCCGCGACGGTTGAGGGAGAGGTTGCAATTGAAGCATTAGAATAGAAACAAGAGGGATAAGCGCGTACACGTGTTCGAAAGATCGCCAAGTGTACTCGTGTGTTCGTTAACTACGGAGATAAGGTGCCTATACGTAGGTGACACGTGCTACGAAAATACACGCCTAAGGACTACTCGGAGGGAAGCGACAAGATAAAATTAGAAGGAGAGAAAAGCGCGTCGTCGAAACGTTTGTTTTACGGTGCCGCCCGGTTCCACGACATTCGCCGCAATTTTTCTTTCCACGTCCACTTACGGCACGGTGAAACGCTCCGATTCGGTGAACAGAAGGGTCTGTTCGGTGAATTAATAATATCGTCCCGAAACGTCAAATAACATCGCGAGGAAATAAGCATTCGCGATCCTTCTTCCATTCGTTTCCACGTGGGTCGGCTTTGACACGCGACACTTATGAGAAAAAGAGAAGGAAACGTGCGGACTGTTATGTAAACGAATATTTCGTTGAGTTTTTGAGATATCATATGGAAAGTTAAGAAAAGTTGCACGCTATTGAACGTACTGAATATCGTTTTTAGAGAAATGGTAATTTGAATTTCTAATAAATGGTAAATATTCGTTTGCGTACATACCCGTGCTGCGCGAAAGATCGTGCGAATTCTTTGGTACTAGATTTGAAATATTTGGTAGAATATTTCTGAAATGTCGGTGTAACGCGTCTACGTTTACCTCTGTGCAGTAACGTTTCTGCGTCCTCGCAGACAATATCGCTAAAACATTATGAAATCATGAGAAATTTTAGAAACATATTTCTATTCATATTTTTTCTATAATTCTGTTTAATTTTACAATTCATACCGCAGCGTTCACGGAATAAAGAATCGATCTACGTATGAATTTTGCCCATCACTGGCGCGAAAGGGTAACGGCGAGCACGATGAATTATCCGCTAGTTTTGTTACTCGCGTAACTCATTTAGCGAACACGCAGCCTCTTGTACTCCTCGTTCGCCTTGTACATATTTACTTTTTTCCGAGGGAACGGCGTCTCCGAATGAGTTATCGCGGCGAAGCCTCGAGCCCCACTCAATTATCTTAATGAGCAGAAACGCCAATAGCGCGCCACGTTTTCGGGGCTACGTCTTTATTTTTAAACCTATTCCCGCGTTGACGAATTTGCGGACGCCAGTCATCCTCTAAACGGAACGCCCCTGGGAAAAGTTTCCTTTCCAAGATTTTTCGAACACTGTGGTTTCACGGTACTTCAACTTTATACTACGTATCTACTTCATAGAATAAGAAGGTAAGAAGAATTGATTTTAAAAACATTCTTTCAACAATGGTCCCTAAAATTTTGATAAAATCACGAAAGAAAAATGTAGTTATTCAGTTTGGCTTATAATAGGCCCATGTATCTTCCGCTCCCTTGCGATCTCTAAATTCCTTCCGTCGATTAATAAACGAAACTGGTCACGATTTTTCCAAATAAAATAACGCATTACGTAACGACGTAGGAATCGTTAAAAGCGAAGAATTTTAATTCCCGCCTGATCACGCATAGAAAACCATTCTAGGAAGATCCAACCATAGTCTTCGCGGAAGAATGCATAGCTTCCACGTGACGGGCAGTGCGTTTGCTCCTCACAGGGGCAAATGTCCCATTAAATCGACGGTTATGTTTCTAACGGGATTTCCGTGTGCAGGAATTGCGCGCACGTAACGTGTCACCTATTCGACGTATCCGTGTATCATGGCGTCCGCCGCGCGGTCACTTGATCCCGACTATGAATGAAATTTTGCCTCGTTCTGCTTGATCTGTCTGGTATTCAACGCGAAAGTATTCTTCCGTCAACGTTATGCATTAACTCCGTCGTGACCGAGCATACTTGACCCTAAACGACTCCGAGATGCTTCGAGATACAAGAAATATACGCCGCACGGAGTAATTACACGATCACCTATGCGAGGGACACGTCAGGCATCTCCAGCATCCTATGGAAGTTGGACGCTATTTAAAAACGTTGCCATTTTAAATACGAGCCACCTCTATCATCTCCGATGCCTCCTTGCTTTCCTCCGAGTTACCTAGAATTACCGCGAATCTTCGATCGAAACCGTGAATTCCAGAGGACTTTCGACAGATTCCAAATTATACAAATCTATCCACGATAAAAGGAAAAAAAGGAACACGGAAATCTTGGCGGCGTCGATCCGTTCGGATTCCGAAGGGCGAAAAACTATTTCTGGTAGTCACGTGCGAACCGCAATCCCGCAAAAGTCCCCAGCGCCGCGTTTTCTCTTTCCCGCGTCGGTTAACTTAGATTCCACGACGAGCCACCCATCAAAATGATAAACTCCTCTCCTCCCATGAAAGAAAGCGGGACGTAACGTCGGTGCATTTATTTTCGTACACCACTTTCCCCCGCGTCGGCTGGATAATAGCTCGAAATTCCTACTGGGGTCTGCCAAGGTGGGAATGTTCGATTCGTGAGTAAATCAATCTTTCTAACCCGATCGTCCGCGTTACTCAACATTAATATTTATACAAATGTACACTTAAAAACATCAAATCTACCATTTAATTTAAACAAATTTCTTCGATAGATATAGAGGGTACGAATATTTACGGGATTGATTGTATGTCATCGAACTAGCACCTAGGGTTGACTCTACCTTCGTCGAATCCCGCGATCGATTCTTTCCGTACAGGAACCGAACGTTCCCACCGCGAGGCCGCGACAGCTAGAGGACCATGGTGTCTATTCGTTCCAGTCGTGGCGCCACCGATCAAGAGATCCGCGTCGGTATGGTAGAGTCGTCGTTCGATTGCGGCGTTGCCAGTTCCACGGGATTCCGACTTCGAATGGAGGGGGGCAACTAGCGACGTTGAAACTGGAAATACACGGTGTAACGGTGGTGCGCAACGAGGGTGAGAAAAAAAGCGGTGTCGCGAGAACGTGAATTCGGTCAGACCTGGTGGACACGTGGGTCATGTGTCGGTCGCACGTCGCGGCTGCACGCGTCCTTGCACGACCCACGCGGCGTCGCGGTGCCCTAGCTCGCGGCGTTCCACGAAATTACGTAATGACGAGTCGTCACGATGGAAGACACTGCGTGTTGTGAGGTGACACTGGTGCTCCGTTCGCTCGAGAGCTTCTTCGGCTCGTTTCTCGTGGACGAACAGTACGTTGGTCTCGGATGATCGAGATTCCACCGTGTTAAGTTCGCGTGGCGAAAGAGTTCTTCCACGAAAACGGAGCGGAACGGTCTGACGACGACGGTTCTCTGTGTTCAAGGTTACCAGCATGAGTTTCTGGCCACGAAGACGATTTCGTGTCACTCCGCTACGAGCGTTGGCGGCGTTTTTCCTGATGGTGGTGCTGTTCTGGTACAGCCTCAGTCGGCAAGAGGCGCCCAGACAACCGTGCAGCGTTCCTGAGGAGTTCACGGATAAGCTCCACGAACTTGCCTACAGGTGCACACGGTTGACTCCTAACTGCTGACCGTGGATAAGCTCTTATCAACAGCGCGGTTGGCAGATAGGTTTTATCGTAGCAGAATGGCTGACTACGGTTGCATGAGGGCTGGCCTAAGTGTTGCATGCGATTGGTTCGGTCTGTTGGATCGAACTACTTGAACTGTTTGTTCATTTATTGAGCATGTGGCTCACAGAACTGGATACATTTTAGTAATCATTGAATGCTTGCTTTGCATTGCTTTGCTTTTGCTTGCATATTCCTTTTCGTCCTGACATCCCCAATGTGGGTGTCGGTAGTCTGTTGGGCCTCCCTATAGTTTGGGCATCTCGGAATCGCTAGAGCTGTACCGTAGCTACGATTAAACATAGCTACGGCCCCTGAGGACCTCAAATAGAATAGACATTAAATTCGAATACAATCGCTAAACGCAGAGATCATATGTATACATATCCGAGAAATACCAGATAATTTTGAGCAAAGATGCATGATTGCGAACAAAAATGGACCGATATATCGCTCTTGGCACTCGAAGGGTTAAGCTACATAGCAAATAAACCCGGAAACGAGGCTGCTTAAACCTTAATTACTTTCATTCTTCGGCAGAATTCGAATCACCGACACGTTAACCGTGTATCATTGCATTACACAGATAAGCATACATCCAATTCCACGCTCACGAGCTTTTCACCTGATTCCCTAATGAATCACGTTCCTCGTTTAACGTCACGAGTCGGACAACACCGCATTCACAAATGTTATTCCGCCGCGTTCCGAATCGTTTCCGTTAAATCTGCCATTAAATTCCCAGCCCGTTACTCGCGTATCCGTCAAATCTGCTGATCCTCTAAACAGCGAAACGGGGTCAGACGTGGGCGGCCAAAAGTTCCCTTTAATTACGAACCGGCGAATCGTCGATTTCGGTTTCGCGGTTGGCAGGGGAACATGCAAAAATTATTGACTCGGCTGGCGTTGGTTCCCTCGTATATGGACATTGCTTGCGATTGAAACGTCGATTCGATGGACGCCGTTAACTATTGCGCCAGTGGACTAAAATCAGAATTATTTCTTCTTTGAACGAAGTTAAACGAGAGTCTTAAACAAATTGATTATCAGAGCATGTGACAAAAAATCCATGATGGAAGGTGTACTAGTTCGTACACCAACCATCGCAGTTCCTACGCCAGTTAAACCTTGGAAATGTACATATATTGGTCTTGCTAATATGCACGCCATTAGCCTAACACACTCGTAGGACAGTAGTGTCGATAGTCTTGGCATGTGGAACCAATCCTCCCTCTACCAATTTCCTCAGTCTATATAATTAACGTCTGGTGCGTGTGATCCCCGTAGGGCTCACTTGGTGTTGGCCAAGTTGGGCATCGTGCACTTTCTGTGCCTCGGGGGACTTTGGGGTCAAGTTCGAATCGGTCGCGCGCTCCCCTGGGCGCGTAAGGTCGAGCTCTGCCTGGTGGACACGCTAAGAGACGACGTCCTAATCACGAAAGCATTCCGCGAGGTTGGCCTAAGCGCCACGTACCTGCACGCAGCCGGAGTGTACCGAATACAGGAGCACGAAGTCGGCGAGGACGCGCCCAAGGTGGAAGTTGTCGTTTTCGAGGAGGATGCGGTGGTGAGCTCGCCATTAATTATTATGGCATGGCTTTAATTTAATACCTACCCCTGATAATTACAAGGGTACACACAGGGTGATACACAGCACGTATCTAAATCAAACTCAAATCTACTCAAATCCGTGATATCGGTATGGAATGGTTTGAAATGTTAAGTATGTTACGATTGTCGGTAGCATCACCGAATTTCGAATATTCTTCGTTTCGGAGACACGTATCATTTTCTGTGAATTTCCTGTGCTCTTTCCATTTATAAAAGGAGACACACATCGGCGACATGCCACCGATTCTCGAAACGCGCGAACTCGTAAAATCGTTTAACGTCACCAACTAGCCGTGTTATTTGCGAACGAACATGCGAACTTGTAACGATTCGCGGACCTATCGCGAGCTGGAAATTTAACGCCGCAGTATCGTCCGTTACGATTACGTTATAAATTCGGCGACGAGTCGCGAATATTTTGTGGGATTTACGACGCGTGTTTTACGTATGGTATAACTAGGGCAACGGAAAGTTGCTCTTTGGCATGGCTTTTGGCAATAAAGCGGACGAACTTTCCTTTGCTAACATCGCGTGGCTTTATTACGGTATAACCTGTTAAGGGCCGCTCCGTGGGAGATAAAAATGTGGAACGCGGGTACATCGGGATGATGTAGGACTTCTATGCCGCGTTATCGTACAGAATAGGAATCTTTGGAAGCGATCAGTGTGGGGTAAACCGCGATAAATCGCGAAAGAGACGACGTAACTTTTATTAGAGGAATTTGTCAGTGAGCCTTAATTTTAGAGGATAGTCTATGTACTTAATATTTCTATAAACGAGGAAGTTTTTTTTTCTGTTGCAGACGCAAATGGTAAGGAGAGTCGGTTGGACAAGAAGAGTACTGCCTCCGGATTGCGAGTTCTCCCCTAGCCTGCAATGCTTCCCGCCACAGTTGGTGATTCCTCCCTTACCGGCGAAACAGTTCGGTGGACGACTGATGCCTGTACCTAGGGAGGGTATAGAGCTCCAAAAATATCACTACCCTAATGACTGGTGGCTCGAGGTGAAGCCCACCGATTGCACCGAGCCTCAAGAATCCGGCGCGTAGTACTGGGTCTCGTTGCGACGAGAATTCGCGCTCGAAAAGTAATCCTATCGCCAAAAAGTTGTCCACTGGGACTCCTAAACTGGAACAGGATCCCTCAGCTAAACCTATGGACGAGATCAGTCTCGGTTATCTCGGTAACCAAATTTTCACCGATCGATTTCGTTTCTAGGGATACGATCCGCATGGGAATTTGAGGATACGAACTGTGGATAGTACTAGTTTTATTGTAAAACGGGTTATTTATTTGAAATGATTGGAGTATCGAACTTCCATTTGTAGGAATTAATTTTCTTCCAGTAATTAATTGTTTCATGAATGTACACGATGAACAGATTCCGATAGCATCGTAGACGGCTTTAGGAACTTTAGGCAAGTCTATGTCTGTCCTTTTCGATAGTGCAGTATTTCTCATGGACTTTCGTATAAGTACAACGGAAAGTGAGACTAATAAGTTGGATAACCAACTTAACACCTTTCGATATAAATTGCATTATTTTTCTCACTTCACCTGTAAATATATGCCCCCTGGCAATGATTCGATCATCCCCTGATCGAACGTTATACATAGTCATTTCCATTGGTAGATCCTCGTAACAAGTATGGACTTCACTGTCTTCTTCACGTCACGTGTAAATAACCTAGATGAAAGTTAAATACTTATAGACTAGAAAAATTATTCTTTCCGGGAGGCTGAATAGTCACGTGCAAAGCTTAATGAAGCAAGACTAAATCATCCTTGAACATTTCTCACTTTAATTTAAAGATCAACGATTTCTCTTCACCGCAGGTAACTACTGCAAATTGCATTTACACTCGAAATAATTCACAATAATCGGCTCTAGTGATTATCTTGATTCGAAGCGTCAAAACACACACACAGAGAGAGAGAGAGAGAGAGAGAGAGAGAGAGAGAGAGAGAGAGAGA
>NC_071980.1:2384342-2391840 GCF_026283585.1 Hylaeus volcanicus | reverse complement strand
AGAGAGAGAGAGAGAGAGAGAGAGAGAGAGAGAGAGAGAGAGAGAGAGATCGATTATATGCTTTCCTCAAAGCTTTGATAGTAGAATTATTTATACGTATTCGTACTGTTTTTTATACGCTATACCAAGGAAGAAAAACATCTGTCGCTAGGGTTTTTTTTTAAGTTTTCTACATTTCTAAGCGCGACACCTCTCTCGAACTGACGTTAAGTTAATCTTTCGGCTGTAAGAATATACCGAAAGTTACACCGTCATCGTGATTCCACCGGTTAATGATGTCTTCGTTCGCTGAAGAAGCAATCGTAGATTTGTGAACGTAGAGTTACGAGAAGAGCGAAATGACAAAAGTGTACGATACTCGATTGACTGCAAATCGTTAACTACGATAATTACATCTTCCGTTCTGGTTGCTTCGTTTCGAATTACATGCACACACCACTCGTCATATTTTATATGGATGCACGCATTCGTATGCAATGTATTTCCTGAATAATGGACCGTCTGCGTTATTGTAGTTGTCTCTTGAAACCTTCCACGAGATTAAATATTTAAAAATACGTACGAAAAAGACAGCAGTGTTTTAATCCACCTTTCGATTCCTGTAATATTAACAAAGAAGGTATTATTTATGAAAAATATTGGAACGTTGCTTTCTCTGTAGCGAGGAGAAAGGGCAGGGTTATCTGCTGTTGGTAAGGTACAAGTACCTTGCGATATTATGGATTCTGTTCTAATTATGGGATTTTTATTATGGAAATTTCAATCGCAATCGAAATGAAAATTAAGTATCTACATTAAAAATAATTATTTTTTTTATTGCACATATTACATTACATTACATTATTACACAAATTGATAGAAATTGTTAGTCAACGAGAATTAGTTACATTTAATAATAATAGCTTAGCTATACCAACATCGTTTTGTTCGAAGCCTTGTAATACGAAAACAATAACATCGGACGCAAGTTCTCTTGCACGAGTCTATTACGTGACATAGTTATGCTCACGCATCAGTCGTGCGGGTACGTCTAATCCCACACAGACTCGCCCACGCTCCCGAGCATCTCTAGAGCCGTTTTACGGCTGTCCCCGTTTACTATCCTCTCCGACGGAAAGCACTCTCTCCTCTCGCTTACCTTCCAACGTCGTCCGAAGCCATTCCCGCGTCTTCAGCGCAACGTTCAAATTAGGACTCTCAGGACAGAGTGTCCCATTTTTCCCTTAATACATCGCAGCGAAGAGCGGTCATGACGTTGTATCGTTCGCGAAAGGTGCCGTCAGTTGCAAGCAATCGTCCTCGGCTCTTTAATCGCTTCCCTCCTCCATCTTTTCCTTTCCTCGTCTATTTCGAATCGCTTCATCCCTTCCGGCTACGCTCGCTCGTGGGGTCGAAGTATTTTGAAATGTATCGAGTCATCCCACAATGCCGAGATCTACGAGTGCACTGAAAGCATCGTTGAGGTCTGGGTGTCGACCAACGAAAATAAATATATTCGAAGAACCACCCCTGCCAAGGTAGACTAACGACTATGTCAAATAGACAGTTCATTGCGAAACTCAACGTTTATTCTATACGTTTAAACCTTCTGATTCAAGAGCTTATAAATATAAAAAGTTATGGCTATACCAAGTGCTTTGACACTTAAATTTAAGATTTTTCAAAAAGTGGAGTTAACCATATTTTCCCTAAATTAATTTTTATTCTAACAGGAGCCAACTCCGAACATACATCGCAATGTCAGTTTATGGTCCGTGAGAGGTGAGCATCAATTGCAAGTAATCGCCTGCGATATCCAATTACCTTCCTGCTTTATCTTACCCTATTCCGTTCCGACTGTACTCGTCCACGTTCTTTCGCAACGCATCGCAGATCTGCCAACGACCGTGGCTGCAAGTTACGACGAGTGCTGCACTTTCGTCGAGCATCGTGCAGCGTTCCTGAACTTCATTAACCGAGGTAGCTGGGCGCCTGTACACGTTGGATGTTTTCGGATTTACTGGCAGAAGCGGAAACGGGTATCTTTTCTTTCTCGATCCCATCAAACTTTTTGGCACCGGCGTTGTCCCAGTTCCCGCTGATCCTTTTATTATCCGTGCAGTTTCTCGGTATTAAAGTCGGTCTTCGTAAAATCGCGAAGGCGGGACCAGATACCGGAAATGAAAACGCTTCGTCGCATCCGGCGCAGGCTTACCCCTGTTTCATCCATTACAACGTTGTCGAGGGCGCAGTGTTCCCTCTCCCCACGCGCGACGCAATAATAATTCGAAGGCCAGAGGTGAGTAAGATTCTTGCTTAGATACAAGTACCTCGTAGAAAAGCACGTGCTACATAGCAGGAATCAATTTTGATCAGGAATCACGTTTGCGTTATTTGACGTATCGTGTCGTCATTTCAGTATTATTTTTCAGTATTATTTCAGTATTATTTTTCAGTATTTATTTGAATTTATATTAAAAAGGGAATGTTTAAAAACAATGTACATTATTTCGTCGCAGTCCTCAACTTTTTTGTTTTATGTAGTTAATTGATTTGTGCGATGAACGGCTCGTACAACAAATTACTGCATACAATGAAGGCTCCGGAAGCGGAAATATTTAGGGAAGAGCTGGTACTTGGAAACAATAAAATGTTGATAACAATGGCATTTTCGTGACAACGGAATACAGAATAGAGAGAGAGAGCAGGCCATTATAATAGTAGAATGGACGCTAGAGAATTTATGACAATAGCACGAAATGTCATTGTGGTATAAATGTCAAGAGATGTCTCCTGAACTTATCCTTTCGTTTGCTACTGAATTGTTATTATTTTCAGGGTAATAAATTCAATTGCACTATCTATATCTTTTGTAGGTGACTCCAAGACCAACCGCAAATTTAATTTTATATCCCTAGCCAAAACAAACCTCAAAAACAGAAAGTAGTAATTGATACAATTACAGTTGGAATTAGTTTTTCAAGTATTATTTTGTCCACCATAGTCGTTGTGCAATCGAGTACGCAGCAACGTGGAGATGACAACTGAATTTGTCAAACAAGCTACTTGTAGTTTTCGCATAACAGAGGCCCGTCTGCGCCTCCGAGATGGCAACCGAAATGATAACCGGCGAGTAGGTTGCCGCATCATAGGGGCACTGCTGCGCCTACGCGATGGCAACCGGAATGACAAACCGGCTAGTCCAGGTTGCCGTATGATAGGCGCAGCTCTGCGCCTACGACTTAGCAACCGGGCCAACAAACAGGTTAACATAGGTTGATATCTAACAGGGGCATACTCGCGCATACTTAATGACAACTAGAATTTTGTTCAGTACTCGCTCAGACCGTATCGATCACGGGTGAGTGACTAACTTTTTCGGCCACATTTAGACACTCCATAACACCTCTTAATTCCGTCTAACAACTCCTAAAACCTCCTAACACCCTCTAACTTCTCGTAACATCTCCCAACACTTCCTGACATTTCCTGACAACTCCTAACGTCTTCTAACATATCCTAACATCTACTAACAACTCTTAATACCTTCTAACACCATTTAACACTTCCTAACACTTCTTCAAATTTCCTGAGCCCTCCTAATACCCCTCTAACAACTCTCAACAGCCTCTAACATCTCTTCATTTCCTGACCCAATTCACTTTAACTTCTTTTCATATCCTACAACATTTCCCATTAATTTCCTTTTATATCCTGAAACATTTCCCTTTAATTCCCCTCCATTTCCTGGTATATTTCCATGGATTTCCTGGTACATTTCCGCCGCAACTTTCGTTGAACTTGAGGACTTCGTCAAACTGTTCCTGAAAGTGTCCGAAGCAAATAGGGCAATTTGATTCGCCTTCATCTTAGCAACGCGAAGGGTGAACTTTCAGCGTCGGTAGACTCGCGGAAAGTTTCTTTTGTTGGGAAGTTAAGGTGCTTAAAAGTATCCCTATTTATGCTGTCGTTCCCGAGAGAGAATCCTTTTGTAACCTTTCGTGTGACAATAACGAAATAAATAATTGAATAATGATAGGAATTATTAATTCATCGCTTCGTCGGGATTGCGTTCTAGTCGTACTGTTATTGAAACAGTGGAGGCTTACAAGCGGATCAGACCGTACAAGTACTATCAACGTAGGCCATGGCGTCGATCACGATGGTATGCAGGACATAGATCACCGAAGATCTACCATTCGAAGAGAACACCACCGGAAGGCTATTATTCCCGCAGACCTGGGTACTACAGGTATGTATGAATGCTATGCAAAGTGGGCTACGGCTCAATTTAACCGACTAGATAGCGATTTTATGCGCAAAAATGAGTTGAAAATGTGGTACGAATACTTATAGGATCAAACTGTATATACTAGGTAGTCCGGATAGATGAAACAGCCTACTCACCGGCAAAAATATCGCTAACTTCCACTATTCGCTATTCATCCCATCGCTTCTAATCTCTACTACAACGGCATCGTCGCTTGTTTGAAATACGACGCACGTCTTCGTCCCCCTCGTTTTAACGAATGATCATCGCGGGACGATAAATGTTGTATCGATCCAGTATCGAGTCCAACGACGGTGACGGATTATCGTGAACAAGCTTCCACGTCTGACGATCAGGAAGCTTACGCGTGGGACATGCTTCTACACGAAATCGATAGTAGGTCATTCTAACTCGCAATGCCATTATGTGTCATCAGGTGTTTGGGACACCATTACGGTCGTTCAGGGTGTCGCTCTTAATGGAACGTAACGCTAACACTCTGGATCTTTTAACGTCATTTGGAAAGATAACGACGTGTGTTCATGCTCGAAATATTTCAGAGTGAAACGCTTTCGCTTCTTTAGGTTTTGGAAAAGAATTGTATTACTTATATCGTACGAAAATGTTTCGTTATTTAGAGATAGTTACTTAAAACGAAATGGGTCAGGTGGATACTTAAACTCGTGTTCAAATCCTCTGGAATAATGTACGATACCCGTGATGTACAGTCTCGCTAGCAAAGCAATAATCTTATCAGCCCTTAGATTCCACAACAGCAATTTACAATTAATCAAAGATAATCTAGTTAATAATGGTTATTCCCCTAAAACAAACACAGGTATAGAAGTTTGGCGTATGGTTTGTCTCTTTCATCATGCGACTGACATTCAGAGGAGATCGAGTTGTTAATACTAATTAAAACCACGATAGCAAATTGAAAAGGTAAATAAGTTAATTATTTCCAAGAATTACGATCACCTGTTCTACGCACCGATGACTACCACTCGCGTGTCACGTTCGTAATGTTACTTTTTCTAATTGCGAAATTTACCTGTTATTAACCCCCTGAGCTACCCTTCGAGATTACCGATAGATAGGTCTCACCCTACGTTTCTTAATGGAGTTTCTGGCACAAGGTCATACGATGGACAAAGATATACCACACTTCTACTAATCACTTTTTGATTACGCGCTCTAAAGAAATCGATACAACAAGAAACGCTAGAACGTTCCAGATTATTTTCTTCGCACTGCATTCAGCTATTCTGTTAATACCAAGAACACGATATGTGTGATACGATGAATAATAACTCCGACATTGTAGCATTATTTGGACTATATTATTACGCCCGTAATATTAAGCTCGAATATATATCGTCAGAGGTAATTACATCGTCGTAAATTGTATTATTTGAAACGGTGGGATTAATATGATTTGTGTAATTGGAAATTGTACCAATTTTCCATGCGACTGTAACTCGACTGTAACTCCGTGCTCCGTTAACGGATTTCACGAAAGTTCAACTAAAATTAATATCGAATTTTATTGAAAAACCATGCGTGATGCGTTCGATTCGATTGTAGCTCGATTGCCGGAGGCATTCGGACAAGGCGGTTTCGGTAATTGGATCGAACATTCGACCGCTAGTTATTGGTATAGTAATTGACGGTTAGAGTTACCTCGTCACAATTGTTTAAATTAGTAAAATGTATATGAAATAATGGTGTAGTATACTTGACGATTAATTAATTAATAATAAAATTGATTAGAACCAGTTTCATTTCACTTTTCATTTCATTTTTTGGGTCCACCTGTAGTTTCACAAGTAGACGTTCCCTTTCGAATTGTCTCGACTGACCAGTTTGATACTTACGCTCGTTTCATTTACGAAGTTTGTCGTACTCCTACATGAAATTCCAGTGATGCAATCTTGCCACTGGAATTTTGAATTACGCTGAGTTATGTCTGTTTCCACGTGCTGAGAGAACACCAAGATTTGATTTAAATTCAGCTTATCTCAGCCACTGCCGCCTTCTACACGCGAGAGAAGAATTTCTTGGATGAAAACAACTCCGTGAATGGAATATTTACGCTCGAGCAGCTTTGCATAATATCATTACCAACTGTTTCATAAAGCTTTTACAGGTAACTCCAAGGAAATCAACGTCGAAATGGTTTTCCGCTCGAACAACTATTTACGAGGCAGGCAGCAAATTATTTACTAAACGAGCAATATACAAAAATAGGAAATAGAAGAGCAGCTAAAAGGTCAAGACACTGAGAATCCGTTAATGAATTTCTTTGGGCTTGCGAATCCCTTTCAAGGAGATGTAAATTTCCGCCAAGAAACAACAATTCGCTGGGATGAAACCGCTCAGAAGGGATATCCATCCCTCCTCGTTCCCTCTTCGTTCTGATACGTCTTACGCGCGGCTGCCTCGAATTATTCGCGAGAGGCGTCTCGTGTCTCTGTCGTTTTCGGCGTTCCTGAATTTAATACCGACGATCGAGCCCTCGAAACTCGGGGAATCGTTCTCGAGGGCCAGGGCGGCGAAGAAGCAGCAAATATTGTGTTCCAGAGGAGGGCGATCTCAGCCACGCGCCACTTGTTCCGCTTTTCTTGGATTTCGAGTGCCCTCGCGCTTTCACTTTGTTGTTTCTCGTAGTGTAAAGAACGGGAAGGGGTGGGGAACGGAATGACATGAGCAACCGGGACGGAGACAGGAGAAATTCCTATCTAAACGGGAGCTTCGAGTAACGAATTCGAATCTCCTTCTGTCAGGAGGAATGAAACATATTGGTAAATAAATTTTGGTAGATGACACGTCGACTACCAGTGCATTGAATGTCGACTGTCGTACTACTTTATATCTAATTACACTTTTATGTAAGGGGCATGTTGGCACGTTGCTTTTTTCTGCGTTGTCGCAAGGCTTCCATTGGCGTATCATTTTTATTCTTTTTCTCTTGAACTTAATAATGGTGGGAACATACAAGTGAAAAAGAAAACACGAAGATTCGAAAGACGTTGTCGTTCGAAGGTTTGTTTCAGGCAGTTTTTCAATGTAGTTTTTATTTCTAACATAATAGTCAACGAACATATCGTAATAATAAATAATCGTAATAATATACAGTGCTGGTGTTGCCGTTCGCATTGTTTCGTTTTCACACTTCACCATTCGCTCGTTCGTGCGGATTTTTTCTCTCTCTCTCTCTCTCTCTCTCTCTCTCTCTCTCTCTCTCTCTCT
>NC_071980.1:2315975-2384332 GCF_026283585.1 Hylaeus volcanicus | reverse complement strand
CTCTCTCTCTCTCTCTCTCTCTCTCTCTCTCTCTCTCTCTCTCTCTCGCTTACACGCTCGTTTACATTTTTCCGATTCTCTCGATAACGCGAAATACAACGTCGGAAAAGACACTCTCGGGGTTTCCAGTCACTCTTTGGTACGCTGCGATTCGTCGGAAAATATGATTTGATTAAACGTGTGCGCCATGTCGCGTTGAATCGTTTCAGCGAGTGGAAATTTCAAGATCGCCCGTGGAAACGACTTTCGGTGGAAATTATTGTCCATTCCCCGGCGCGATGTTTGTTTGAAACATTATACGGTATTCGAAAGGGGAACGAAAGCGAACGAAAAGGTGTTAATGGAGGCTTTCGTTTCGTTTACTTTAAATTAGTTCCTCTTGTCAATGTTTAATTGAAGTCTCTTTGAAATGGATGCTCTCGAGATGCTCGATACAACTTCACGCTTGGATGTGGTTAAATAGAAAAAGAAAACGATGTTCGCGAGTTCGATTTCATTGTAATTTATTCTACGCAATCGAGATTATAATTGTCTATGTTTTCTACTCCTGTTTTTGTCACACTTCCTTTTCTAAATGGTTTCCCTTCGTTTGCGGAGCCGCGAGTGGTCGAAGATGAAACAAGAAGCGAGAAACACGAGATTTATGGAGTAAATACTTTTAACGTTCCTTCGCATTCTATCGCAGCACGATTCTATCGTCCTAGAAATAAACGACGACTTCGATAGGAAATTTCCTCGGTAACTGTTACTCGGCTCGTTTTTGCATAAAAGCCGTCGGCCACTTTTCATCGCGCATTCTGTAATCATTTCCATCGATTCACGTCAATCCCTTTAGGAATATTCATCGCGGACACGACAATAATTGAAAATCGATAAGCAAAGTCCACAAAGGACGAACTAAGACTCGACACTTGATACGTATTATCGGTGTCACCTTGTCGTCCTCAATTGACATTAAAACAACATTTATCTGTCGTCGCAGGACGAGAAAAACGTTGTTGACGAACGTTCGCTTCTGTTGACTCGAGACATTACAGGATACTTTTGCGTGGAACATGATTATATTACTCGACCCCTCGACTGTATCTTGTTTAACGTTCCTTCTCCCTCGAATTCAACGCGAAGAAGAATCGTGTGACGCCGCATGGTAACGAAATAAAAACATATTCCAAATTCCATAATCTCTGTAACAATAGAAACAGCCATTTTTAGCGTCTTTGTAAAGGGACAAATGACGAAAATAAAAGTTCAAGTGTCATCGCGCCGCGATTCAGTTACGAAAGCTTTTCCTTTAGCTTTCATTCCACTCGTAAAATTTGTGTTTTATTAAAAAATCCTTTAATTATAAATGAATCCAACGTTTGCTCATCGAATTATGGTAACGCGTTATTTTAATAATACGCGTAACGAGACAAAAAAGATGCACCAGGAAGAGAGTGAACATCAAGCGCTAATTACGTTCCGCGCGTTGTCCGGAAGCAGTATTATCGGTTAAACAATTAACGGGCTCGACACGCGTTCTATGAATCACCAGCTGCCACGCGAGCTCGTACCCTCGTTCGCATTATACGGGACATATTCCTCGATCGGCCTGCAGATGTCGAAAGTATCGAGCGAACGGCAAAAAAAAAATGTTTGGCAAACGCATTCGTCGTGGTCTCCATTCGTATGTAAATAACCCGGCCTAAAATGATGCCAGACATTCGCTGTTGGCTGGTTTCATGCCAATATCGACGCGATCGAAGAACGCGTAACGCGAGTTTGCTCTTTCCTCGTCAACCTGATCGTAATTGGGAGTCCAATTATAGTTAAGAATACTGAAATATTCGAATAGTTTGTGTGCACCGATCGAGCACCTAAACATTTCTTGAATAGTGCGATGTGTACTATAAATGAACCTCTGAAAGTTCATCTATTATTATTACTTGAATTTGTATATATCGTTTCATTGCTCTATTTTTCACTAAATGCTTAAGTATATCTATACGACATTTGACTTTTAGATTAGTCGAACAGTCACAGACCTATGCAATCGAAAACTGGTTCGTCCAAACAGCAATTATTTCGGATAAACATTGATACGAATTAATTGAAGAAAAATACGCTCACGGAGGTAGGCAGCCGAAGGTACTTCTGAATTGCTCAAATCGAATGAAACGATAACAAACCCTCCCTTTTATTAAATTTTTCGATGGGAATTTACGTCGAATTTAAGAAGGGAGATATGAAGTATGAAGCTAATATAAAGAGGGTTCGATTTATGACGCCAGCTTGCCACAAATTTTTTTATCGATTTCGAAATCAATACGACGGAACGAAGTTTTCTTAGGAGGTATCGACGCTTTGGCGTTGCGGCTGACTAGCACGGTCCGCTACTACTGATACCGTCGCTCACTGGCCGTCTTGGTTACTGTCGGTCAATATTAACTCTTTGACTGGCAATATCCGATGTGCCGAACGAATCAATCGCCTGATGCGAGCTATTTTATCTTGAAATCGAGAGACAAGTGTCTGTGAATTCTAACCGAAATAATATGAACAGTCGATCGTCAACACTATCATTTTGCAAGATGCGATCATTTTACGAATTCGAAAACTAGAGACTACTTTGCGAAACATTTTTAGTAAAAGTCTGATACTGGCTTACGTCTAACAGTGATTTTTATTATAAAATAGGAAACATTCTATCGATATCAATTTTTGGTCCTCTTCGAAATGCAATAAGCTATGATTAAGAGTGAAATAGTGAGAATTCAGAAAGAAATCAACATACCACAGTAGTGTATATTATATTAATTACATTATTAATTGTGAACTGGAGTAAGAAGTTAAAAAAAGATCATCTAATTTTCTACGCAAAGACTATGAAACGTATATTATTACCCTAGCAACAATGAATTTTCTTTGCGTTGTCCAAGTCATCGAGAACAAGTACTGGAAGCCCTATTTAACTTCAGTCTCCAGCGGTCTTAAGGACCTTTTCTCTTAGATTTTTCATACTGGTGGAGCTTAACAAAACACCACTATGATATGTGACCCGCAGTTGAAGAAGGACAGGAAAGGATGAGAGCTGAAATTAACGAAGGCACACGTGAACGGTACGATGACTTTTATTTTGAAAAACGTTTATTATAATCGAACCCAAACAGATAATAACGGTTTCGTCGATAAGAAAAATTACTGTTAAATGTAAGCCAATATCAGAGCGTTTATATCCACTACAACGATATCGATGGATTTGTGAAACACTACTCGTTATCCTGTAAATTATTTATAACCGTCGATCGTTCGCAAATACACGGAATTGCAGTCGCGTTAATTTTGATATGCTCGTTTGTCAGTTTCGTGTTATTTCGCTGGTTAAGTAGACACGCGTGCAATTCAGGATGCATTTTTAATAAACGAAGGATTATTCGTTGCTCTTCGAATCGTAATCAAAGTCTCCATTAATAGAAATTTGATTATACTTGTAAGTAGAACACAACGCGAGCGAAGAAATAAACATTGTCAATTCGCAAAATAATTCAGACCACAAAGGATGATATACACGTACAGAGATCTACTTAATGCAATATTCGAGTACATTGATGCATTCAGCAGAGATGGGCAAAATAGTATTCGAATAAAAAAAAACGTGGCACTATGTATTCGGAGCATGTACTCGACCAAACAGCTTTCATTTTTTCATTTAACGTGAAATATAATATTAATTCGGACCAAAAATTTGTATTCAACCCAAATGTTGCTGATCTTTTATTCGTCATCAGAAATATTCACCTACGAATTTCGCCCACCTCTGATGTTCAGCTAGCGACACGAGAAAGGTTTCAAAGCGTTCGACTGCGTTTATCACGATACGTAATACTGTCTCTTATGTACAACACTATAGATACTATTTTACAATTCTTTTACTATACATATATAAAAATATAAGCGCGTCAATATGTAAACGTGTCCACGGTCGAGTGAGAACAACATCGGCGAAAATTGGATTTCTTGAGATACTTCTACCACGTACGTATTGTCATAGAAACTATACAATTACGATTCTATGCTCTCGACAGTGACGTCAACCGATCTCGATCGATCGTGAAACTCGTTGGCTCCCTATGTGGTTAAATATCGAAGATACACGAAAGCGTAAGAGTGTCTGGAAAAGCGACTATAGTCGAAGGCTCTTTCACGCGGGAATCGTGATGCATCGTCTATCAGAGTTGGGCAAATTTTATTTCGAATAACGAATAAAATTCAGTGACTTCTCCTCGTATGA
This sequence comes from Hylaeus volcanicus, assembly GCF_026283585.1. NCBI lineage: Eukaryota > Metazoa > Arthropoda > Insecta > Hymenoptera > Colletidae > Hylaeus > Hylaeus volcanicus. Next base: position 2,380,062 of record NC_071980.1, on the reverse strand, counting down.
CGAATCAAAATTAATCGACTGTTCAAAGCCACCACCAGGAGCGACTCTCAATTTTACACCGTATCACCTTATCTCTGTTTGAGAAAGAGAGATTACGCTTTTGAGCAAAGAGATTGGATACAGTGCAGCATGATAGCCAAACGATATGGTAAGGATAATCCTTCGGTAGCCTTAAAACAGGTTACAATTTTACTCGAACAAATAACAAATACGGAGGCTGTTTAACTTTCATTCGTTATTAGAACTTTGTGTCTACGCCAGAATTTTCGTTGTAAAAACTTCTCTAACGAGAACAGATAATTCGATTGGAAAAAAAAAGTTTACTCTTGTATCTCCTTTATATCTTCGCCTACGAGAAAACTACCGGATGAATAATAAGAAACAGAGGAGTGCACGTTAAAAATGTCTCACCTAGGTCACGAAGAAAAATTACTAGCTGTGTTTATCTCTCTACGCTCACAATTTCTACGGCAGTGGCCATCGACAACAACTGAAACGCGTGTCGCACGTTCTGTTCACGCCCTCGAGAAAAGAACATGGACCGCGTCGCAACATCGTTCTGGCAGGTACGAAATATATTTTCCGACGAACGTAGCGCCCATGGCATCGACGACTATAACGCGCTACAATTCTTGCCAAACGCAACACGACGCGTTTTACAACCAACGTTACGCCACGTAATCGTTGTTACATTACGCGTGCACCTGGCGCCCGAATTTCACCCCTCGGCATATGGCAACGCTCGTTCTCACCCCCTTCGTTCGCCGTTTAATTTCTCATTCGTCATGTATTTGTTCTTGTCCGTTTGTTACGGTCGTTTCAGATCGTTTGTGCGTCTTCTAGATCTTCTACAGCCTCGCTCTCACACGCGGGGATTATATAAACATAGAAACATACAAACACACATTGTTTTGTTTTTTTTTTCTTTTTTCGTTTTCGTCATCATCTCTTTTCGTCTTATTTTTATTTAATTTTTTTTGCTTTCTTTTGTTACCACTACGTGTTCTCTATTTATATCTCGCGACGCGACGTTTAATTAGTCTTACTTCTTACTTCGCCTTAATAATAACTTTTTGCTCTTTAAACCCTTTCGTAATCAACTACATATTTTTTTTTTTTTCGAAGCACTTTATTGCAGGTTTTATTCTTTTTAACAAAGCACTTATTGCGTTACGTCTGGAGATTACGCTCTCCCTCGCTCTCGTTCGTCGTACTCGTTCTCGCGTATTTTCGTTTATTTATTTACTTTTTATTAATTCAGTTATCTCTCTACTCGCGTTTTCCTCCCTCGCCTGTCTGTGTGCGGTTCCCTGTGTGTTTTCGCGCGACCTCGCGCCCTGTGTTTTGTTTTCGTTCGTCCCGGTGCGCGAATGCAACAATTCCCGGCTCGTCTTTAATTTTAAATTCTGCGTTGCGTTCGCGGCGTATCACATTTTTGTATTTTCTCGTTTTTAATTCATTTTTTTGTTTTGTTGCGTACATTTTGCTACGGGAGTCCCCGCGATCGATGCCTCCAATTCAGACGTCTTTCCGATGTAAATTAGGGTAACTGGTCCGATATAATTGGATGGTCGGAGAAAAATACAATTCCGTGGATTAATTAAAATAATAATTGAGTAAGGTGTCTCTGTTTTACCTTTTTAATCGTTGACTGGTTGGTTTGAAAAGCAAACGAATTTTAAAAAATATGGATACTGCATTGCGTTATAGTTTCCAATTTAAATAACCGCCTGTACGATTGATTTCTTTTTGCAGAATATTTAGAAATTGATTACTGGAATAATGTATTGCCTGATACGAGCAATAATTAAAAATAAATACTGTGAATCAACTGTCAGACGTCTGAATTTATCCAACACGCGGACCCCTGGTTATCATGTAGTCGTTAATTCGCATTGCGGTGTGTTTCCGTACGTGTATTTAATCAGCGTTTTCTCTGAAAGACTTAACAATTATATCCGTTATAATCACAGTCGATGTAATGGTGTACAAGGTGGCGACGCTCGTCGAAAGTATACGATTATAATCTACTCTCCCTCGATCGCTGATCGTCGAAGATGGGCAAACTTTTATTCGACCAATAGTGTATCCTTTGCTCGATATCATCGTATTTTCATTGAAATTTTGGTTCCGTTGAGAATTTCGCCCGTCTTTGTTGATCGTTCAACGTTCGACTGTTAACGAAAGATCACGATGCGCCGTCTCGGGTGTTTCCTTACGATCAAACACGTTTAACGCGATTCGTAGTCTCCCAACCGGAAGTTCAGCTCGCGCGAACGCACAACGCAAGTGGCGGAAAGAGGAGGAAGTTCGTCGACAACGCGAGCCCTCGTAGAAACGAAACGGAAAAAGAACGATTCGATTACGGAAGAGCGTCTCGTCGGCTCTCCGAGCGAATAAAAATGCGCTCAATTTTCTTTTTACACGGTGGATATCATTCCGCATAACATCGCGCAAACAGAAGACGTATCGCTTATGGCGGGAAACGGGCGAAATATTAATCGAAGAGATGACGAATGAAACCAACTTTGCGAGGAAAAAAATTCATGGAAACCAGTTCCCTTTTTCTTTTGGACCGCGTTAAATTGAAACCGTATGATGCATGGACCGTGTAAACAGAGAATTGAGTATAAAATAAATTTTGTTGGCTGTTTCAGTTTATTCCAACATTTCATTTTAAACGTTATTTCGACCCTAGGATTTGAGCCACACTCGGTGCATTAATTCGGTAAAATCTGAAACTAACACGAATCCGAGAATTCAAAACGTTCTACGTTGTACACGCTTGTGTAATAAGTCCGTTCGCGCTTTATCATGGGAATATAAAGTACTGCCAATTTTACATTGAACTTACCTTGTAACTGATACATACTCCATTCTGTTCTATGACCTTCTGTTAACATAAACATTCCTCGAAAGTCCATCTTTGTTATTAAAAAATTCAGGCGTACAATTGAAATTTGATGTTGGCAAATGGTGTATCCTCCTGCTCAGACCAGTGAATCTTTTCAGACTCACTTCCCATCGTCAGTAATCAGGCTGCTTTAAAAGAACAAATTGAAATACAAACACTCCATTCATTCGACCCATCCTCGACTCGATATGTTAATCCATTGCCAGCCGATGCAAGCAACAATCTCGAAATGATGTTTCTCGAAACGGACTTGTCACACAAACTAATAAAAAAACAACCATTTTGCCCGAGTCCCGACTCCTCCCGCGAACCTTTCGTAGCCAGGCTCGGTGGATTCGATATTCCGACAATCGAGCGTGTAATTCGAGTAGCGAGGCGTCTCCCTGCTCTCGTTTCAGTTTCGCCACGCGAGACACGGGGGGCGAGTTTGCTCGTTCCTCGACGTTCATCCCTCTCCCTTCGAGGAGGAACAAGAACAAGACACTCGTTTTTGGGGGACACTCGTTCACTCGATTCGGGGACTCACCGTGCACTTTTTCCATTCACTTGGATCGATCGCGAACGCGCGACGCTGTTAGATAACCGTGCACGTGTTTGCGTGTACGTATGTGTGTTTGTGTGTGTATGCGTGTAGTGTCAATAAGAACGTGTAAGGCGTAGCACTTGCGGGATATGAACGTGTATCTGGGCGTCGCGCGTCTCGACTAGGCTCGATTCGGAACCGGTGGTTCCTTCTCCCGATCGTGTCGAGCCAAACCGGAAGTCCGCAGAGCACTGTCACTCGGTGTTTACGTGTCCTTTTCGTCCGCGTCTCTCGGATTGTCGCGCAACACCGCGCGGGCACGTAGGGCTCTGTCAGCTGATAGGCCGTGCGATTAGGCCACGCAGCCGTGGCGACAAGCGGCGACCGACGCCTCAGAGGGTGAACCCTTGAAGATGGTTCGGTTTAACGAGATCTCGACGGGGCTAGGCGGAACGCTGCGGCGATAGAGACAGAAGAGGCACGCTGGCAGGGCCCTCCCCGTCGAGCGACCGTCATACGGGCGTCTCGAACGTCACCTGAAACAGTTAAAAAAAAAAAAAAAATTGAATTTGAAATATTGTCTTCTTTCACAAGAGAACCATATTTTAGAATGCAAATTTTTCAAGAGAATGTCCCCGAATCAAAAATAACACATTAAATCATCAAGTACTCGAGGGTAGATCCCCCCCCCACATGTCCAAACTTAACTACTTTATTATAAGTTTGCGTATTACCATGTCTTCTACTACATTAAATCCTACTATAGCTACTCGAAAGCATTTCCGAAGATCGAGGAAAGTTTCAATTCGTCGAGTACGAAGATTCAAACACATTTGGTATTAATCCAAATGCTAATTCAAACACTGTAACTCGGCGCTTCCAGATGATTGTCCGACCCTTCCCTCGATCTTTGGTTACGCTGCAGCGTACATAGGTATACTTCAGGCTGCGTTATGCAAATCTGATTGTAGAAGTCGTTAATATACAGACCTGTCGCGAGGTGAAACGCTTGGCTGAGACCCGTTACAGCGGAATACGCTTTAATGCTGTTTGATGATTCTGTGAACGCGGCGCATTTGTATTTTCAATTGTGCTTGATAAGCTCATAATTTCCACGCCGTTCGCTTGTCGTTATAGTAATACCTTTATAAATGCACCCTTACTGTAACTGTAATTTAAAGTGTCACATTCTGTATACGTTTCATTTATCGTTCTGAATTTTTGATCGATTCATCAAGCACATCTTCGAATGGACGATTCTATCGACTATAAGGTGTAGGCTATTCGAATTCCAAAATCTAAGCTTTTCGTATGTTGCACTGGGTATGGCGACTCTGTTGGTTGCTGAAAAAATTATTCCTCGCTGCGCTGACGTCGGCTGTCGGTTGAAGTGTCGTACGAAAAGGTCAAAGCTAAAAGCCAAAGGAGCCAGGTAGAATATTATCGCGATTGTTCCAGAATAGCTGGGGAAATTTGTCATTTGCAGGCGACAGGTTTCGTCGTCAACAATGATAAGTGTGGCGCAATAGGTGAAAACGGTTGCCCTGTTGGGGAATGGTCCGATTTCGTCATCAGTGGAAGACTATAGCACAAAAAACGTGTTCATGCTCTTTGGCTCCTATTTTCTCTCACTGTTACAAACATATATTCATGTTAAATGAAACTCGATTGTGAACCATTCTCTTTCTGACGAACTCGAACTCAAGTATTTGTTCTTCTATGTTAGAAACTTGTCCCGAGTTATTTCTCGCGAATTTGACGCAATTTTTTATCGCGCGCACGGGTGTGCTTAATATGCCTCGCAAAGTTAATAACACGTGTGCACACGTGGCTGTGAAATATCCAAGCGTTACATGCGATCACGTCGTTCTTAACATTCGCCCTAACACGCGGTCCTTTGTCTTATCAATTGCCTCCATCGGTCACGTTTTCAGAACAAATTTGCTCGCGTATCAGTCCCACGCGTCCACGGCGTATAATCACCTATAACTTCTCGTCATTTCGCGTCGGAATTCTTATAGTTGACATATCATCGGCAAGACTTCTCACGAATGCATGTCCATCGACGCCATTGTTAAGCTCATCTCTAATCTCGCGTTTTCCCGTTTCGCAATGAACGTGCGAACGCCTCGTTACGAACACTTATCAAACAGCAGGAGCGATTAAGCGTGTCCTTGCACTCGCTCGAAGTTTATCGAATTTTCTTGCCGAGTGTTGAACAGGTATTTCTGTAAGTTTCTCGCTCTGCGTGCAGCAGATTCGTCATGCGATTTTCTTGCACGCCGTTTACTTCCACCCGTCTCGGATTTATAATATAATACTCGCGACTACGTCTAAGGATTCTATTTACGGTACACCAGAAGGTACGAGTAGCGCAGGTTCAACGCAATTATGCGAGCATTATTTCGCACGATTAAAACTTTTCCCTGTTCCGCTTTGTATCGCGCAAATGGAAGATGATGATTTAACGGTGACTAGAAATTGCACTCGTTAGAACGGAGGAATTACGCCAGCCGTAAGTAGAATGTATCCAGTATTAAAACCAATGCGTTCGCGTATGCACACGGCGAGCTGAATATTCGCAATGACGTGCAAAAAATGTGGTCGCACCTCTATCCGCGCTGCGTTCGAATTTAAAATATGTCTACTCGATTTTACACGCGTGTTTTCAATATTCCAAACACATCTCGCGCTCGCGAATATGCGCATACAGATATAAATTTCAGTGGCAATATTTTGCAACCGCGACCGCGCTTTTCAGGCAATGAATTACCTGACGTGTCGTAAATTCGATAGTCGCTTCGAACGCATTTTAAAACGTTTATTACACTTTCGTGAGTAGATTTAGATTACAGCATCTAAACCAGACACTCTGTTTCGATTTGGGAGAGAAGTGGAAGAAAAATAATTCGTCCAAAGAAAAAGTATCCGCGGTAAATGGCGGATTAGCGAGATTCCCTTTAGACAAAGGAAGAAAGAAAACGTGCCTAACCTCGCGGCGTTTGTGTCTCGGCGGAAGCCAGTTTCCCGGACACTCGTGTCTTGGAGTGTCTGTTTCCACCCTTTTCGTGACAGCTGCTTCATCCACGAGTGGACAACAGTTGGATGCCTGCTCATTTCGTCGCTCTCCTTTTTGCGTGCGGGGTAAGAGTAAAGTCACCCGGCGGCGTTGGTCGAGCGAACGGACTTTAATTCGATATCGGCTCGCATCCCTAGCTCGAGCACGCGTCGTAATTGAGCTTTTCTACAGCGAAACGGTTCGTCGAGCTTTTTTTGCGGCTTACTCTTGACTTGGGGAATCCCAGAACGAAGAAACAGGCGAAACCAGGGCTTCTACTGGGGGACACTTAATCATCCGCGAACAATGGGGAAGAAACGACGCGACGGAAAGTCGCAGCGGCTCGGGGAGCAATCTGTTCGAGCCCGGAAAACGGAGATAAACAAAAGCCAAAGATGCACGTGATGCACGAGCTATTGAACAACGGTGCCGTTAGCGTTCTTACGATATCAGTCGCCCGTTCAACGGAGTTGGACAGTTTTTGTTTCGCGACGAACTAATGCCTCCGTTGAGAGGTCGGAATGGAGCAACGAATATTTCTTCCCGAAAGAAAATTATTTATGAATACGGATCGTTCCCCCGGTAAGAAGTGGAAAGGTGTTTCGTTCCAGGACCCTGGTGGACTCTGATAAGAATGACCCCTTTAATCTATTGCCTCGGAAGCGATTTATAGTCGAAAAATAAGAGTTAGAAGACTTTTGGGGTCGCGACCGACCTCGTTTCTAAATTATTTTCAAGCTCGTAATCGAACTCGGGGTGTTTATGCGTGTGTGCTCTTCGCGGGCGAGAGTATATTTTATATGCAAATAGTCGAATCAGTCCGTATAGGTAGGATGCATGTAAATATGCAAATTAATGTAGTTGCATGCGCAGAGCATGTGCATATATGCGGAATATGTGTGTAATGGACACCGTCGTGTTGTTATTATTGTACATAGTGATTGTCATCGTTATTGTGAACGTCATCAGACATGCGTTATGCGTTTGTACACATTAAGCTTCGTCCTCGTCGTCACCAACGTATCGTGTAGTGACGTCGTGTATATTCTGCTTATGTAGTACATTGAACCTAATAAAATAGTCTTTCCTATCTGCAGATTCAACATTGTTCCTGGAATGCTCGCAACTAGACCGTGAATGTTCATTTAGATCCATATTTCTACAGTGAAATTTTAATGAGAGTATCTGCTATTTTTTTAAACAGTGTAAGGTGTACTTAATCGTTAATATTCTATACATTTTTTAGTACATTGTACATAGGCAACCTGAATAAAATTCAATTAATTGCGCAAAGTTAATTTCAAAGTACACGTAAAACGTCACAGTTCAGTCCAAGTCAAGCCTGCGCTAGAATTTATTCCCCGAATCTCCGAAACCTCCCCAATTCCGCGAAGTTCAACCCAGACGTTCCGCAATTTCAGAAAATGAAAAATCCCCAGGTAAACACAATCGCCTCGAAGGCGATTCTACTTATCCCGTGTCCCATTGGTCCCCCGAGATCCTCGCAAGGTATTCCACTTAGGAGAAAGCCCCGATATCGGTGTAACGGGCGTACTCACCTCTCTCGTCCCCTTTTTCGAGCGTTTCCTCTCGAGCTTCGGCGTCTGAGGTAGCAGGGTGTAATCGCCGCTGGTGCCGCCGCTGCGTTGCCTCGTCAACGACTGGTGCGACAGAACGGGCGCCCTTGGCGGTGGCGAGAACTGAACACCCTGCGGCAGTAACGAATACCCGAGGTTCTGGCCAGGGGTGAACGGCGAAGTCGGTGGGAAGTGATTCGCCACCACGGGCGCCCAGTACTGGTGCGAGTACCGAGAGGGTGAACTCCCTGTGGAGCAGTCAATTTCAACTCTCGTCAGCTCCACGTATCGTGCATGCAATCCGCGTAATTGCTATTCGATGCCGATCGATCGCGTCTCCCGTAACGACGTTAGATCTACCCTTCGTTTGCGCGAGACTACTAGGGATGAGTGGACTTTTAGATGAGAATTCTACGACGACGACTTTAGAAGGTAGAAGTTGAGGGAGATCGTAATACGGCGTAGGTTAGGTCTGGTAGATCCTCGGGGTGTAGTCGGGGGTCGTTGAGGTGAAATGGTTTGACGTTTAGGTTATATTGTAGATAGCTTGTTCAGGGGGTCAAATGACGGTCTGATGAGCTCTGAGAAAGCTAGCTGGAATGATGAGGAAACGTTGGAGTATTTTAAAATGCCGTAGATAAAATAACCTGGTGGTTTGGAGGGTTTCATGGTGGATACTAACCGAGAAAGGTACAAGTGAGATGGGAATAGGAATTCTAGATAAGTAAGTTTATTGGAGTGTACTTACTGTCGCTGCGCGGATTGCTGTGCCTCCTCTGTGCCTTCCACGTGGTCGAGCGTACTCTTCCGGCAGTTTCAGTGTTAACAGCGTCGACGCTAAGACTTCTCGCGACGCCTCTGTAAGGATTCGACGAGGTTGTCTCACTGGCCGCGGCGACACCAGCGAGCTGCTCGTTAAGGGCGTACAACTTGGACGTAATGTCCTTACCGATGAGGGTGTTGAGGACGACCTTAAGTAGCGGCCTATGCCTGAGTACCCTGAGCAACTTCAGCCTCGTCCAACAGATGTACGTGCTGGACTCCTCGGCTCTGATCGTCACTTGGAAGACGTCGTCGATGTTCTCGTGCATGGCCTCCCACTCGGGCGAGTCGACGAATTGATAAGCTTTGATGTGGTGCAAATACGTCCCGTCGCAAGTCACCTTCAGCCTGAGCCATGAATAACCATTATACCATAACCATTCTTTCAATTTTCCAAGCTCCGAAAATCTTTCGAATTTAAGGGCCTCTATTATTTATTATTCAGAGGTTTCAGAAATTCAAGTACAATTTTCATTTAGAATAGGTTGTAAATATTAAATTTAACGCGGTCCGTTCAAGCCCCTCCTGTTCAGGGATGTTACTACTGTGAATTAGAACAGTTTTGAAATATTAACGTAAACAAAATCTCCGAGGTGCGAACGGTGTACGTCAGCCGCGAAAAACGATTCTTTAAACTCCGGAAGCTTTGACCTGACAGCGCTTTTCAATCTGGCACCCGAAGCCAGTGTTTTGTATGGGAAATGTAAACAGAACGCGCGCGATGCTCGCGGAGACGTGAATTTCTCGCGAACTGGAAAGTGTTTTTACAGGAAAGTTCAAACTCGCGCATGACGGCAGATAACTTCGCGTAATTTTGTTGATCCTCGATCATTCCGAACCGATTCGTCATTGTTTTGCTTCAATTTTGAATCATTGTATTTAGCATTAATGGCTGTAACTGTATTGAAGTCAATTTTAATAAAGAACACTAGATGGTAATTCAATTCAAACTATACTCGTACTGTTATTTCAACTCCTATCCTACAATTCTGCACGCTACTTCGTATCGAATCATCTATTCGCCTAAAGAATTTTCCAAAAGAGACTTCGCGATTATGTTTGCTAATAGAACCAAAGTGGCTACATTATTCGTTTGAATTTTATATTCAAACACGCGATCACAATTGAAGTCTCGTTTGGAAAATTCGTTACTACCCAACTACTTATCGCTATACAAAAACACAAAGACAAAGAACTACTCCGCTAGACGTCGAAGTAAGCAGGGTACGATATACAATAAAGCTAACTTCCCGTGCATGTCGAAGCGACTACCCGGTTTCGCGAAGTATATACCGCCGACCGTTTCCCCAAATCGATTCCACGACTATTTCGAAACTCGAATCGCGCCGGTTTGACACTCACCTGCCACGCAAGAGTATCGACAGCCGTTCGTCGGCGGGTGTGACGCCTTCGGTGGCGTAGGTCTGACCAGAATCCAGCTTGAGTATCCTCGCCTCCTTAGCCAGCTCCTGGAAGTGCTTCTTGCTGACCTTGTACGGTTTGAAGAGTTTCAGATAGAGCTCGGCGAGCTCCGGGCTGAGCGCAGGCGGCAGAAATCGACAGGCTAGTATGAGGGAGTGAATACCGTTCAGAAGGCCGAGGGCCAGGCACCATAGCATGGCATCCAGTGCGCATATGGTGATCCCGGCCCAGAGGGCGGCCAGCATGAAGCCAGCCGTCAGAAATGTGCGAAGAGCCAAAACTGAGGCCTTGAAGGACCGCGGCACCAAGAACGCCGCCGCGAAGAACAGATTCGCCGCCTGGGGCAAAAAGGTAAACCCAAAGGTCGCCTCGTGAGAGACAAGAATCCTAATAGTGTAGTTTTCAGGGAAAACTGGTCTTTCTTCGTGTGCACAAATAAGGGCATTCAGATTTAAGTATGAGTATTTCGTGCCCCTCGATTGTGGACGCCAGGTCTGAAAGGGTTAATATTGATTTGTGTGCACGGCAAGCATTCAAATTTATTCTAAGGAAAGTTCCGTCGGAATGAAAATTTTTCTCAGAGGAAAGATGCGACTTGCACCGATATGACTGTCTCCGTTTCATATGCACTTGCACAGAATGAAATATTAATATCGTCGCGTTATTACACGTGCGAGCTATTCCCTACGAGAGTAGTAGAAAAATTGTAGAAAAATATGAAGAGTCAAGAGACTGAAAATACTAAAATTAAACTACGTTTTCAATGTATTTTCTAGAACTCGTAGCACACTTTTTCCATCAACATGGAAAAAGATAAATGTCGAGCGGTCGGTGCAGTATTACGCGAGTTTCTCGTTATCAGGGACAGATACGAGCGGTTTTATCCTTCCGTGCCCTACTCGTTTCACGATTTTCATTAGTTACCCAATACTCCGTATGCAAGAATGGCTTTCGAAAGTAAATCCATCGCTGAAAAGGACGACTGTTCCGCCGGCTCGACGAAGCATTGTTCCCTGCGTTCGATGTTCTAACCGAATTCAACGAAATTTTTAAAACGCCGAACGAAAGCCTTTGAGCTCTAGAGGCTTTCGCGAAGCTCTTTGACAACGCTAAAAAGTGAACAGGATTGTTATTAATTAACAGCACTATACCCGTCCGTCCGCTCGAGAGTCGACGTTTAATCATTTACGGATCAGAGATTTTTAGTTGCGCCATTTCACGCGACATTTCCTCAACGGTCGCACTTTCGACGATATAAACGATTTCGGTATGACTATCGACAAAAATTGTAAATCAAATATAATTCGCTAGGATAAACAAGGTTGCATTCTATCGATTACTAATATCGTACCTAGAAACACCTAACGACTATCATAGAAATTCTAGTCCAACTCTTTTCTCTTTATCTTACTCTAGCTACTCTCACAGACCTACTCAACAACCGCGTCTCTACGTATAAAAATATCGCCAGGTGCTCACCTGGAAGAGTTTGTGCTGGGCTGCTTCCCATTCGTCGCAGTAGCCTCCTCCCGATGACAGCACAGTGGTATTTAACCTTTCGGTTACGTTACTGGCCTCGGTGCTATTCCAGACGTCCACCCAGAATTCCGTGTAATTCAAGTCCTCCAACGAGTAGCCACCCAGGCTAGACAGGCCGCTGTAATTGAAGGTGTAGCCCTCGGTGGAGTAGGCTGTCGATGTCGGGCTGGTGAACGGGGTCGTCGTCGTGGACGACAAAAGGCTGCTCGCAGGCGAGGGAGCATCAGTCGTGTTCGCCATTTTTCGTCGCGAGCGCGTGGTACGGGCCATCACCTTCTTCCACTGGGAACAAACAAGTTGGGAGCATCGTGAGTACCTCGAGGAAACTTTTACAGGCTTTTCGAATCGGGGCCCGGAAGGGAAGGACCTTAAGCTGGTTAGGGCAACTCTCCTGATTCTCTTACGAGGGAACGTCGTTAACTGTTGAGCGCCAGTCTGGAGGAAGCTTTGCGCAAATGGTGATTGGGTCAAGCTAAGAACTATTTGGTATTTTTTATTACTGGTAGTTTTTTTTTCTATTAAAGCTTTCAAACCTGAAGAGAGAGATTTAGGGAACGTTGATGCACGTTACTTTGGATCCCGAGTGCTATGATTTTACTGTTGGGACATCCTTAAGTGTTTGAGATTGTTCTTGTACTTTAGCTCTTCAAAGAAGAAATCGTGTTATTTATATTTCTTGTTACATATCTTGTTAATTTACACATGTGAAGTGGTACCTACTCCATCCGTATCGAACGCAACTGTGAGACCAAGCAAACTCAGGCCAAAGTGGAGAAGAATCGAACGGTGGGTTAATCAGACGGAATGGTAGGAGTTATCCTCCAGTGGCCTTGGGAGACCAATTGATTCTGTCTCGACTGTTGTGAACTCATCAGTGAAGTATCCAGCCTGGCTGAAATGCAGGCTTTTCGGTGGTTAGTCAAGGGATCCGTATATTGGATCGATCTCTCGGCGAGAACTTGGTAGAATAGGATTAAATGGTAAAGGCGTTGCTTTGGATCCATTACTCTGAATGCAAATAACGTTTACTCTGTGGGAAATTGCGAATTATGTGAGCTCTAGAGTCGAATCAGTTTCATCGGGTAACTTTATTTTCGCTCTCCTCGAACGTACGAAATTAAGTTCAATTTCTTCCTTCGTAATGGTTGTTAAGATTCCACACCGATTGCGCGAAATTTATGGGATACGAAGTCGTAATACGCGATATCCTCGTATTTTTTACACACGTGGTCACACTCGGTATAATTTTCTACAAATTGCTTCGAGTAATGGACCAACCGTTATCGTAATTATTCGAAACAGATCAGAGATAAAAGCATAAAACCCGGTGTATGAGTTCTTAGTCACGAAAGGTTATTAATAGACCTTTTCTAAGTGGGTCATACAATATCTTGTTCAAGATTTGGTTTCGAACGGAGAAGATAATCTTTCTCGAGGAAAGAAACGGAAGCAATGTTTCATTTTCTGTTATATCTGTTAGTCTATTTACACTAATGATTTACGGATGGTCAACGATAGTCACGCAGGAAGACGCCGTAGGTGATTTTATTTTCTACCCAGGATTGAGTCGCGAAACGATCGACCACGCCGATCGCATGAAAGATGCAACCGGTGCAATTCATCCGAGGCGTATCAATATTTAGGTCGGGGTCCCTGCACGCGTTCATATTTTCCATGCGACGCGAATGGAGATTTAATGCAATTTGTCTGACGTTTCAACGCGTTTCACAGCTTCCCCAACTTTGTTTCTCTCTCATTTTCCCGACACCACCGCTGGGAAACTATTCGTCAAGGCGTGGAGGAACTGACCCTCCAGAAAACAGGTCGATCTTTGCGGATTTTTACCGTGGAAACTTTAGATTTGTTGTGTGTACAAATTGAAAAATAAATACATTTTTACGTAGACTTAATCGCTCGTCTCAGGAACTATTAGAAAAATATCGAGGTTCTTTGGGAATGTAATTTGAGAAGTTTCCAGAGCACCACGAGCAAGTACACGCAGATTGAGATTTAATATATGACTTGGCCGGAAGAATACGACGACCATTGTACCGAGCAGACTCGCTGTGGCGACGGAGGAGTTCACGCATTTCCATTTCAATCTGGCGAAGTGACTGGCCGAAAAATAAGGCGGATAACTTATCCCGAAATGTTATGAATAGCATATTGGAAGTTTCGTGGTGAACCGCGGCAGTGGTAAATAACAGATGATGGCGGTTCGATTCAGCCCACCGAAGAATTACTTTTTATTATCGTGAAATATGCGCGACATCTTGATATATTGCAGAGGGTGGCGACAAACAGGTGACGGTGAAGATACGAACGTGAAATATCAAACAAACATGTTCGATTCAAACATGTTTGAATTCAAACATTTTGAAGTTACGATAACGATAAATGTAACTTTATTCGCTATGTTCCCATTTCAGTTTCGAAGTAAAAATTTAGGGGGAAGTAATGCCGTTACAATTTAGCAGAATTGGACTGTTCTTGGTCCAAGAATTTCAACTGCGAGTGCCAAGATCCTGAACATCTGTTGAAACATTTTGCGATTGGTATTTTCGCCCAGCAATTAACAGGCAGTCAAGATCAAGATTAATACCACATAGTTTGTAACAGTCTCGAGTAGCAACCTATCGTCTTTTATTGTTTTCATTTAATTACATGGCCGAAACTATGTGAAATTATATGCTGGAAGCTCGTGTGTTTAATTTGAAAACGGTACGAGACATTTAACGAAACGTTGAGATACGAAACAAAGTGTTCGAATGAAATCTCGACGTAGTTCAACCCTAAATATAATAACTATTTCTTTCATGTCTAGATGAAATAGGAATCTAGCAAAGAAACTTCGAAATCGATATGATCGCCAGTCTCCGAATAAATCCAGTTTCACGATTTCTTATTTACTCGAAACGGTCGATTTTCGTGATCCCCGCGAATAAGGAAACACGTGAAATTACATATCCTGATAGAGCAACCGCCGTATTGGAAAATTCTGCTACGAATCGGTTTCGTGCTGAAAAAGATTTGATCGACGGACAGCCGCAGCTTCCGTCGCGGGTCATGGGTCTTACAACAATTGATCCAGCTTGGGAATGATCCAGCCGCGCGTTCCACGTCTCGAACGCAACGGCGAACCTGTCAATTGGGGGATGGGTCGAGATTTTTGCAGTCGAAACCTGGAATGAAACGACGAACGTTCCCGTCACGCTTTTTCTTCCCTCATTTTTCGCCCCGTTGGCTTCCCGTCGAAGCAAATTCTTCAATACTAGTCAAATAAAGAGGACGTTACTGTTCAAACGATTCGAATATTTCCCTTGGAATGGCAAATCGTGAGGAAGCAATTTCGTTTCGATCGATTCATCTACGTTTCATGACTCTTCAAAGTGAAACTTTGTTATATAATTGCTGGTAGAGCAATTTGAAAGTGTAATATTCTTCACTCTACATTCCATTTTTTTCGAGTTTCGTGCTCATAGTTTAATTGGCATTCGCGCTCGTTATAGAAAATATCAGTTCACAGGCGAAAGTAACGAAAAGCAATTTCATCTAGCGCACCGTTTCGCGACGTTTCATTTCTACGCCGATAAAAATAGAACCCGTACATTTGTTTCCTGACCTGCAACTTCCAAGTTTCGAAGGCAGCCCTGAGTGAAAAATGTGGAAGTTGGAACTATTCCATTCGAAAGTTTCGGGCACTAAAGTGCTGCACAATTTCGCGGGATATAGCTCCCAGACATGTTTTTGTAAATACGTAAAGAACCTGGAAGTTGACGTTTCAATCGAGCCACGGAAAATTGAAGTCGTTAATCCTTTGTCACCCTAAACTCAACATTTACTGGATATTTGTAAATTCCATCAGGCATCCAAAGAAAAATATCCAAACTGGTTCACTTATCGATTAAAATTTCGTTAAAATATTCACGAGGAGATCTCATTAAGTATTTACAAAAACGACAAAGTACTACTAGAAAACCTTTGTATTTCTAGTCTAGATATCAAAATAATTTCGGCGATTGCTAGAACCGATCAACGTTGGCATCCCTTTTTACAAAATTTACATTTCAGAGTACAGATCGAACGCGCGTTGACTGTGTGTTTCAAAGAGACCTCGCTTGAATGGGTCGGGCGTTTCTTTCAAGGAAACTGCTACCACGGACTTTCCAGGTGAGCCTCCCCACCTGTTTTTCTAAAGAGAAGAGAGAGTATCTCTTTCACCGTGGAAGAGAGCCCCGCGTTCAACGAAACAGCGAGCAGTCTCCCTTTAGTTTTCTATGCAGCTCGCTCGCAATTCTTTTGCAAATTCCGACGGGAGTGTCTCTTCATACGTACCTCCCAGGAAACTAACTTAGATCATTCACAGGTTGCAACCGTGGAAGGTTCCTTCCGAAGGGAACTAATGTTCTGCTGGGAGCTGGGGAGATCTGTCTCGAAGGGTACGATGAAAATTCTCTATTCTGTCAACTGCGTTCCCTTATGGTTGGCTGAGTAGTGTGTTAAGGAGAAGTAGGTTAAGGAGAAGTAGGTTTGATAATGGTCAACAGGTGTCATTCTTTACGGGTCTGTCTCGAAATCTCGCGATTTACAAAGTAAATTCTCGAAATTATTTTACTTGAATTTTACTTAATTCACGGCAAGACAACTATAGTACCGCGAGTGTACGATATTTGCATAGCCAGAGCGATTCATGGGAGTTAAAAGTCGAGGTACTCCCGGCGGCATATATGCGTTATCCAGCCTAACTAAACATTTTTTGGCTACTAAATATTCCTCCCCGTCATTATTTGCATCCCTGTTTGTCAATCGGGGTCGAGGTCAATCGATTTACGGTGTCGTGTAACGTGTGCTCGCAAACTTTTTACGCTCTTTGGGTTGAAGTTAAACGCGCCTGTAACAAGTTTACGTGTTCTTATACTATCGTGCCACGACGTCCTTTTTACAACTACATCCGCCGGTTTATGAGCGCCAGACATCGAGTATCGATCCCGGGTGGGACATCGGTGGAGGCTAACGAAATTTACGAGTTGTTCCTCGAACCTATTGCCGATTTTATATTCCATTCTCCGCGTCGCAGTTACGAATGAAATTGATCGGACACTTGCTTCGGTTAGTACATCATAACGGGTCTCGAACTACGGGGTATCCCGCGAGAAGCAACAAATTTTTTAGCGTTAGCGACGTAAATACTTAAGCCGATGAGGGAAATCGACGTTTACGATGCACGCGCATCAGTATCAGTCGTAAAACGAGGGACAGAGCAAACGTAATGTCGCTACGTTTTACGCGAGCTCATCCAACTTCGACTATAAATAATTAGGCGATAGTCGTAATCAAGATTATGCAGTATGGCGAAGGCGATGCGAGTACCTCAATGAATTATGTGTTCTGCGATGTGTTCGATGGGAAGGGAACAGAGGTTCGAATACTTTGTCGAATCGATACTTTGTCGATCATTTCTAAATTTTGTTTCGACTAGTCAGAATTCTTTGAACTGCTGTTATTTAACTCCCTGGTGCTACTACAACATGTGTATAAATTTGGTTAATAAAGTCTGCTTAAAAAATGTGCCACGGAATTGTACGTTCACCCGTGAGATATGAAACTTTTAACAAGTTCGAGGACGAAGTGGGAACTTCTGCAGCTCGACAATTGTCGCCAAGTTCTTGACAACTGCGATTCAGTTCGTTGAAAATCTTGAATAATTAAACTCCGTCGGAGTGTTGAATTAAGAAATGCGGAAGCAGACTTTGTCAATTAGTCCTGAAACTTCTTTGCATAATACGGCTACAAATATACCGAGTTGACTACTGTCTCGTTCGAGTTACACGATCGCGTTGTACGAGAAAAAATTGTCTAGGTACATAAGAGTGCCGGTAGCTCGACGTGCTCAAGTTTGACAAGCAATTCCCGAGCGAGTTGTCTCAACGGTTAGGGCCGAACGCATACACCCCGCATCGGTGAATTTGCATATACAGACGGTGAATTAAACTCACATGTGTCGGCCTATCGAGCAGTTAGCGATGTATCTGCCAGATGCAGTGTGTTCGGGAACATTTAATGAGTTACTCGCCAGTAGTTTGCAAGCGGTTTGCATTCGAGTGGAAATAAACGTTACTCGAGAATTATTTGGGTGCCGCCTCGTGTCACCCAGTTTGCTTTACATTCCCCGATAATTATTATTGCATTTCGTTGTAACCGATCAATATTACATACCGTCGCGCTAAGATTCTTGACATATTTCCTGCCATTTCGATGCACGGATTGCCTGTCACTTAATATTAACTGCTGGAAAATCCAGGGGACATTTTCCACACAAAAACTTCAAGCAAGGATCTTTGAGAATATGGAGGAACGTAGAAATGCTCATTCCTTAATAATTCTTAAATTTCCTTTTATAATAGCAAACTCGAAATGTTTCGAAACTAAAATTATTTAAGCAATTTAAAGATTCGAATATTCTAGTTATTCTGATAAAATATCTGTCATTCTAATTTTGACTCTGATTCAAGGGTTGTCAGGCCCCGTGCACGTCTTTCGCTGCAACAGTTGATGGGTAAGCGCAACGGGGGTAATAACACGTGAACGTGTAACGAATGGCGTAGCGGGCACACGTTCCATGCAACAGCCCAATTAATTTCGTTCGCGTCTTGTTGAGCAATGCCAAAGGATTACATTACCTCGCCGCGGAACGAGAGCTAGTTCGGTTGGGTTAATTCTCGAAGAAACCGTGCGAGTTACATACGATCCGTTACGTCAGCCCAGGGAGCAGCTACTACTAACTCATCAGCTGGTGGTCATTCGCGTGACTATCAAATGTTACGGGCCAGGGGAATACAATTCGCGAGTGTTTTATGAGGCCACGTCGCCGCGAACACTGGTTCAACGAAACCGAAACGCACGCAAAAATTAAATTTACCCGAGCGACGGAAGAGAATTGATGATACTTTTCAATTCGTAACGCGAATTAAATTTAGATCGTAATAATTAATGGATGTTCGAGGTCTAGAATATTCGAGTTTTTGCACTGGAAGTATTCCTCACACGGGTTGAAAACTTTGACCGATCAACATTCGAAAGGGTTGATAACTTCGGAGACAATGAAAATTTTAAACGTAAGAAGTAGATTTGAAAGTATGTATCGCTAGCATTGGGACATCTTGTACAAGTAAATGATTGTGTACGTACTTGTGAATTCGTGGAACAGCGTGTCGAATTAATTCAGTGACCGAGGATAGTTTATAAATACTCACACTTCGATAATAGAGGCACGACTGACGATCCTCGGTCGGGTACCGAGGTAAACAAAAACAGTCGTAATAAGAAACGGTTGATCTGTGTTTCGAACACAAACATGTCAGTGACCCCCAAATGGAGCGGACATACACTCAGTGTACTATGTATTCGTACGGTTTTAAAATCATGACCTCGCATTTATTAACTATTGCATCAATATGGTATTATTATGCCCTATAAATGAATAAAATTTTGTATTAGAAAAATATAAAGTACACGTTGGAATTACCGTAATCTACACTTTACATGTGTACACGTTTATAGTACACATATAAAGTACGCAAATTGTGCAAGAATTTTCGGACACCAATTTTGTAACAAATTAATACGAAATGGGAAGCATGAGATGAAACATCTTAAGTGGTGGATTTTTGGCAACCCTCTCCTATCATACATGGCCCAGACTCTGTACTCCTTCCTACCGATATCCGTACCCTATTTCTAACATCAGATATTCGACGCCGAAGAAGACACTTTTGGCCAGCTTTTTGGTATTCGTACCACAGAATTTTGTTATCGAGTCTAGCTTCGATGTAAACAGAGTTCACAGGTTCGAGCAGCCAACGAATTTCACGGATCTTGCATGTCGTAGCCCAGCGACCACGTAATATCTTCCATTCTAAATCGGACGGAAACGACTGGGTTGCATTATCTTCTCCCCGATATGAATTTTACAGTCACAGCAATTTATTGACCGTGCTTGGCGGGAAGTAACGAACGTTTATTCAGTTCCCCGTTCGATTACTCGATTCGCGGAGTTTCTGATTCGATGCGTGACGATTTGTGATTTAAACGGACTGGTCGATTAAACGTACATCTCCAGTTTCTGATGTCGCTGCAGTTTCTTGCTCCCTCGTAATTGTTACTCATCGTATTGGCAATTTGGTGGCGTCTTCGATTTTAAAACGATAATTTTAAATATCCTCTTTATTGCACTGTCTGGATCTCTTAAGCATCGAGACTAGAGAACTGTGTTTAATTAATGTAGAATGGTAATTTCCATTTAAACTGGAATCGTTGGATTAAAGTTTAGACGTTCCGGACTGGTCGTAATTTTAACAAACAGCTGGTAATAACGCAGAGTGTTTTATTGGCTGATTTTAGGAAGGCGTTACAGACACTTGTTGCCAGAAATTTCTTCGTGACCCAAATGCGCCTTAATAGATATAGAAATCTACTTGCCACGTGCAACTAACTTCGTTTTGCAGAAGAACTCCGGTGATCAGCGTTATTATACCAGAGCAGAATATCAGGCTATTTCTAAAGTATATTATTATCGCGAGTTCTACTTCCCGTAATAGCATTAACAGAGCCCAGAAGAAACATTTTTCATCGGAACTTTCATCTACGAAAAAGTATTCGTACAACTTTTGCTAGAGCAATAATTCGTCAGTCGCGTATTAATTTCAACTCGCACGAAAACGCAGAGGTAGAAAATACTTGCACTTTCATCGAATGGAACGATGATAGCTCAGTCTCGCAGAATAACGTCTAAAAGGGCGTCATACCTCGTGAATTGGATTAGAATTTCAGCTCCCATAATTAACTTCTGGAAATGCAATATTCCGAAGAAGCTCGCTCAAGTTGCGCTCGGTGATCAAAGGCAGCACAAGAAGATTAAAACTCGATAAAAGTCAGTTTTGTGCGTACCCTTAACAGCAATATCTTTTTTCAACCAATTTGCCGTCGGCACTGAGAGCGGTATTTTCGAATGGGAGAGTGTCACGTTAAATAAAGGAGTAATTGAGATAAAATTGCTGAAGTATGTAGTACGAGAAAGAAAACTTCAGCAGATTCTAAGGACAAGATGTTTTCTTGGCAGAGTGATCGACTAATTTATGTTGCGATCGATTTGAACAGACGGTGTCAAACTTTAAAAAAGAGAAGGAAAAAATTGTTCTTCAAAAAATTGATACGTTTTACATCGAGCGAAGAGAAATATTGTCTTCGTGAATCTCTGTTTTAGCTCGCAGCAATAGTCATCGAGGGAGCCGACGGCTTTCCCTTCAGAGTTTTGTAGTGCACCGGAATCCAGGGTGAGCCGAGCGCTATCGATCGAAGGGTGAAAGCATCGTAAGAGTACCCTAAATCCTTGTGGTTCCGGAACATACGTACACATAGCTCTATGTATTCGCCGCTGTTTAAGCCAGCTGTTCTGCTTCGAGATACTACATAGCTTTCGTCTTCGGTGTTCCACCTAGACATCCGTCCCGTGTGCACCAGGCCGGATTTACATATTTCACCAATTTTCATTTGGATTTCGCAGTAAATGTCTCCCCGAGAAAAGAGCATCGAGTAAACGCCAATCTCGGACAGATTATTCAATTTCGACGGGGAGAAAGAACGACGAGAAAGAAGTACTCGGGGAAATAGAGTATTCCCAAAAGGAGCGTCAAAAAATTGGTCAATAAAACGTAAGTGTTTATTTGATATGATAGTCACCGTGTCACCTAGTAGCAGAACAAAATTCTGATGCCCCTCTCGGAAAATTCTTTACTCTTACTCTCTTTGGAAATAACGAGAAGTATTTTCCCTTTTTCCTAGTTATAGCGGACAACAGCGCGTTGGGATCAGCAGCGTTTCGAAACGGTGCGGTGGTTTATTTAACGAACACGTTCCACTCCTCTGTTGCTCGTTATTTCCAAACAAAATTTACACGACACAGATTTACCCACGAGATCGCGCCATTATTCTCAAAATCCACTTTTTGAAAAATCTTAAATTTATATGTCAAAGCAATTCGGTATAGTCATAACTCTTCATATTTCATCGCATTTCTCAACATTTTGTTTTATGGATTTCATCGATATGTGATTTTTTGCAATAAACGGGTCATTTGCCAAAGGCCGCGGCATTTCTATTCGGGCTTTCCTCGTGACTTAGCGGTCCTGTAAGACGCTCGAACCGTTGGCAATCCGCTAAAAGTCTCGGGGGCAAACGGAAAATGCAAAATATCCGAACGTTAAAAATACGAGAAAGCCCGGGGGCGGTATCGATCCTCGAAGGAGCCTTGATTCCATCTATCCGTGATTCATCGCCTCGGAGCCCGATGCAATAGCAGAACTTTATTATCTTCGAGGTCGTATAAAGGCTGCGTGACTCCGAGCCCCGCTTCCAAGCGTTTTAGTGGCCGAGTTTACGGGTCGGTAGATCTCGCCGGATATTTTCTGGCCGGTAGAAAATCTGCCCCTCGAAACAGCGGTGCCGGCCTACAATCAGCCACGTCATCGGACCACCTACCAGCCAGAACCAACGATCTTATCGCCGTGGAACCAGAACCGTACGCCAACCGTATCTTATTGAGACGAACAGTCGGTGGTAACAACCATCGTTTGGCCGATTCGCGATCTTGTTCAGAGGCAACGATGATGCTCGAGGACGCAGGGGGTAGAAAAAAAGTAAAGTAGAAAAATGCGTTACTCCATAAATCCTACACTGATCTAATTAATATCCTATACAGTTTTCATTGAACATCCGAATCAGTGTTTGCTAAGCTTCTCGTTAGTTTTTAAATTATTTTTTGAACAAAATTAATGACCCACTCCTCCCCTCTGCTCCTGTAACAGTGCAGGCTTATCAGCGATGGCATCGTACCACCTTCTAGCCAGAAGCACCGATCTTATCGCATCGAAAGCAGAACCGTGCGCCAAACGTATCTTATTGAGACGAACAGTCGGTGGTAACAACCGATTCGTGATCTCGTTCGGAAACAACGACACGGATACGCGAGTCCATTCGCGATTGATTGATTCGTTAATAACGGACCTGCCGCGGAAATGCTGATCGAGAACGCGAGATAGCCTGGCCTGGTGATTTCTAAATCAGCCAGGTCACGGACCATTGCCATCTACGTCATCTCGTCCTCGCGACTCAAAGGGCTAGATCGTTACGGTGCCCGAAGAAGAGTTGAAAAGCTCGCGTTTTCTTTGCGTATCTAATTAATTTACTCGGGAGTGATCATTAGGAGCACACGACGAACCAGGTAGAGCTTATCAACACTTTCAAGTCGATTGAAACGCAAACCGTTTTCTATCCCGAAGCAAAGATAAATGGGTTTACACCGCTTTCGTAATGAATGGCTCGATTATTGATTACGACACAGATTTCAAGCGTCTCGAACGCGTGTCTGGCAATGATCCAGGGGAAATTCATTTAGAAGGCTAATGAGATTACCGAAAACTGTATGTTTACCAGTCGAAGATTCCATTCCATTCGAATTACGAAGTCGCCGACGTACGGATGAATTATATTCGTTAAACAGAAACGGATTTTCGTGTTCGTGTCGCGGTATTTAAAATAGTTTACATTTACGAAAGAATGTATTTGCGAACCGTTTTCCTTTTTGTAACGAGGGGTAACGCTAATGAGGTTCAATTATACGGATCATGATTTCACATTTTGCTGGCAGTCCCACTCGCGCAAGAAATGTTGTGTAAAAGGGTTCACCCAGTCCTCCGTGACATTCGCAGTTTCGGGTCAACGAACATCTCGTTAAAGTGTCGTTTCTTTCCCCAATCTAATTTTATCGACGTCTCTCGACTCAGTGCCTCGCTGATAAGAAATTTTCGTAACAAGCAATCGTATATTGCGAATAATAAAAACGAAAAGCGTGGAAACGAATGGAGAAAGTCATCTCGACTACTGCTAAGCTAATATTTGATTTTATCTGCTTTTTGCGATTGTCTTGCCTCGAGGTTGGAGTCACTACGATCCAAATGTTTTATTCGCGGCGCGATGTGTCTCTCTGTTACGTCACACGTATTTTCGCTATAAACCGAAACTGCCTAGAAAAGTAGAAAACGTATCGCGGCAGAAATGTAAAAAGTGCAATAAAAGAGGGATACACCTGCTACTAGAAAAAGCTTGAACAATTCAAGAGTTCGGCAACGCGTTTGAAATTTATTCCATAAATATTTGTACGAGTGTTGCCGCTACGTATTGGAATTCCAGTGTTGCTTGTCACCCATGGAGACATAAAATGCAGCCAGTGTTTCGTTTCGTGTAACAAAGGGAGGAAAATACAGCGCGATACGCGTGGCGGGCCACGTGTCACTTTTAAATAAATAATACCAGGGAACGTGGGAAGTAGGTCAATAAAAGGTACTAAAACTCCACGGTCTAACCTTCGACGAGGTTTTGACCAGGTCTGCGAACGTGAACTGGAATAGATAGTACAACGATAAAATATTATTTTTCTGTAATGAAAATTAAACTCTATGCGTTAATTTTTTATGTAAAATGCTCTTGTTTGAGTCACAGAAGAACCTAAGTAGCCTGGGGATCTATTCGGGCAATTAGTGGCGATGTTTACGTTGGACAGCTCCGATCGCAAAATCCGTCAGGATCAGTGCGCCCCGACGAATTTCCGTTCCGAGGGTGCAATCTCATCAATGCAAAATCGGATTAGCCGCGACTCGTACGGAAATACTCAGAATCGAACGGTAATATCGAATTATTCGAGGAGGTGTCCGCCGCAAGATGAGCTCGTCCCACGGTCGCGATCACTGTCGCGTCCATTATGCCACGATAGAATTTATTTTCGGTCTCTTTGGCTCATGCGCTTTGCGGAATAAATAAGGAGGGAGTCTCGTTAGCGATTCTATAGAATAAAATGTATCTTCCGAATGCGACGAACAGAAAGGAAATTATCGATCATAAAACATTAGATTGAATCTATGCAGGGTATTAGAACATTCTCGAGAAGTAACCGATTATAATGAAACGTACGAGTTTGGAAAGTAGGAGGAAGCTCGATAAAATTTTCATCTCACAAGCAAGTATTCATCTTGCGGTAGGAGTAGGTCACCAGTTTTCTATAGGAACGGAATATTTTGCCAAGAACGTCGTTAAAAGACTATAGCGAGCGTAACTATAACGATTCTTTTATTCATGACCGTTTCGTCCATCGCGAGAAGAGATTCCTGCACAGGCTGGCCGAGGTCTGTTCTCCGACGCGCAGGTATGACGAAGCAAATGTCATGGATGAAAACTTTGCACGTGTTTGTATACATTAGCAATCTATGAAAGCCTAGAGATTCCATTATTACTCGAAACTTGGACGGTGCTTGAGAAACGAGTAGAAAATCGTAAACCTTTTATTGCAATTAGCACGAGGCTCTTTTTCTCTTCGCTACATATAAACATAAAGTCTAGGAAATAATTTTTTTAAGCTACCATCGCACTTAGTTTCAGACCCTTTTCAAAGCTTTTCATTACTCCGCTTGCTGCTTTTATGATTAGGTAATCAAGGCGCGGCGGAATTAAAACCTGAAATGAGAATAACACGTGAACGCCGTTGGAAAGTTTCAATTTTTATCGCGCTCCTTTTGAAACATCTCTTCCTCTGCCCGGGGCGACCTCAATTTTGGAGCTGTTCTTTGCGGCAAATAAGTCCAAAGTGGGACAATTTATCGTCACCTATTCCTCAAACCGGCTCGCAGGACGCGTACTCAAAGGAGCGGGGATATTACAACGGCGAGAGCGGAAATTTATAATGATCCTGCAAGCTACGGGTACTACAAAAATAATATGCATTTCAAATTGAAACGAACTATGCATATAAAATAGTAACAGTTACATGATATCGCTCTAAGCCTTCCTTTAAAGATGTTTCGATCATTTATTTATGATCTTTACCAGCGTGTCTCGATTTACTGTAACGAAATACAATCTCAAATACAGAAACTCAATCTCTCGAGAAATGTTTCGACACTGCTCGAATACGGGACAGACCTTTTTTTTTAGCTTTCCTAGACGATACACAGTCGGCACGTTATTTTGATCATCGTCAGCTGAGTCGAAAGCACGTCGACTCGATGTAAACCGGACACGTTGCGAGAATCGCGAAAAAGCTTGGCATCGGATAGATCATCGGATGCTCGCTGGAATTGTTGTTCGCCATGAATCAAATGTTTATCGTCCTAGACGCCCCGCGTCCGCTGAGCTGGGCTGTTGATTTCGTTGCGTCATTTTCCTCTTTCCTCGGACGATCGATCAATCGGGGTATTAAATTCAAATGAATAGCCAGAGCTCTGTAACGATCCCAATAAATGCGTGCCAAAACAAGCAGCTGGCATTTTTACGAGCGACCATCCATCCTCTAACACTTCTTTCACGTCGAATCGTGCAAATCACTGTGATTTGCATGACCACTGCTTGTACACAAGCGTCGATTTAAATCCACATAATAAATTTAATTTGTAAATAGAACTCGTGTCTAAAGAAGCGAAATACTTCTATCATCTATCCTTCGTGTCGATAAGCGACTAATACGTGTAGGCTTCACGTTTATTAAAATATCTTGACGTCTTCACTCGATGTAAGTTCTTACTTGAATTTCCGAGATGTCTCCATCGAAGATCGATCGTACATCGTCAGCGTCTGATACCATGTTCGGCCTTCATCGTTGACGTCAACTCACTCGTATCCATCAAGCTACTTTATTATACCAAAAATCATGCTTTGCATACCCAACGAAAATTTGTACACGTATATTGGATGGCACGTAACCGTCTGGAAACCTCTCAAATTTGTTTTCTTCGGTAACATGTGCGGTTTCTTCCAGAATCTGTGTCGCACGACGCCGCATGTATGCCCCTTGTCTGACCAAATTCTACTTCAGAGCGCAAGTAGCACAAATCGCTTTGCTACACCTTTTGAACGCATACTCGTCTTCCACAAATGCAGCATTAAATTCAATGTTAATTGCTGACTCGTGTGCAGTTGGAACTCTCTGTTATCGAAGTAATTGCGGCCGATAGAATGCGTCGTACGCTTTCCCTGTTCCCAGGAGCTTAGAAGCCCTGCATATTTTATCGCTCGACTCTGCTGAATCGCAGGAGGCATCTCCTTTTCCGACTCGACGCCCGTTAAAACGGCCATCCTCTTCGGATCGTAGATCACGCGCGAGAATTATACTCGGTGGGGGACGTGGACCGAAAAAAAGCTGAGGGTGGGGAAAAATATACGAGGACCCGTAGCGACGAGGTACCTCCGGGCTGACCACTACGCCAAGGTATTCGGCGAAGTTAACCGAGGCGTGGAAAATAGGCGAGACGTTGGACCAAACCTTTTGCCCCCTACATAGGGGACGTTTGGCATCTGACCAAGCGTACGACTGTCAACGGGTGTGCCAACGGAACGTATCTAAATTATGGTTACGTCACGACGAACGCAGGGAATCCTGCCTGGCCAGTGCCAAGAGATTACAGGACCAGGCCAGCCAGTGTATGCGCGATACACGAAAACATGAACTTAAACGAGAGGCCTGGGGTAAAAGTGAATGCGATTTTTCGGGACACCGTGTGCCAATTTACGTGCACGTGGCCTGATTCGTCGAAATCTCGCGATCGAGTGCAAGAGACACTTTCAACGTCTCGGTTTGTTTGGATCTGTGAGCTCGATTTCAGAAACAAGACAAATCGTTGCACGGACGTGTGTGCTTGATTTGTTATTATTCTTCGTAAACAAAAGTTACGTTCCGACTTTACTTTTGGGACTCCTTCGGGGTATTGACAGAGGAACAAAAAGAATAGAATAATTTATAGTACAAACAACAGTTGGAAAATAAAGCAGAGTGAAAGTTTGAAAGGATTGCAATGAAAGAGCTTGAATTCTCCAAGAACGACGATCCAAGCATTTTGTCCGCGCGGGGCTGTTATAATTAATCCCCGAACGGCGACCAGCTCGCGGTGAAATACGAATTTTCGCGAGAATGTTTGGCGCTGATTCTTACCAACAGCGCGGAAGAATAAATGAGGCCCTCGAGAATCCCTATCGCGGGAATAGCAATTTCTCAACCGAAACCTTAAGCTACGATTCAGAGCTCCTCCTTTTTTGGCTCTTGTCCTTTCAGAGTAGTACTCTATACAACAGAATTCGACGTGGACATACAACGTAACATACCAAAATCTTCCTTGATTTCAAAGTAATAAAATTGGTATCCTAATAGTTTTTTTCAAATTGTGGGTAATTTTACATTCGTGGTTACATCATTTTTTATAATAGAATATTCAGGAATCTAGTATGCATGATTAGAAGTCAAGAAAAAAATCTTCTATGTACCTGCCATTCGATTTTCTGCTTCCAAGTTGACACTTAATTGGCGCTCTATTATATCTGACCATTGCCTGACACATTCTATTTGCCAACGTAACTATCTGTCATTACCATAAAGTCAACCCTACAAATTATCTCCGATCTAAATGTTAAATATTATATAACGACAATATCTACTCTCCCTCTCCAAACCTCTCCCTTCCACCAAGCTGGAAAGTCTTACGACAAACTTCTGAAGGCTCCGGCATATTTTTAGACCATCGAGCGATCTAATCGCCGTCGAAATTACACGTAAATTTTATACGTCAGATTAGGTCACTGCTAAATTAGGGAATAACCTTGAGAACAAACGCGTTAGCAGCGATACGTATCGGCAAATTGCGGGGTGCACTTCGCGACGGAACGACTTCGGGCCTGTTCGTCGTTCTCTGTAATTTGTCAAAATTAATTCGCATGAGCGTTTCTCGCGACACAGCCTCGATAGGAATGCGCGTGACAAATCGTGCGTGATACCGCCTATTAGGCGTCGCCGTGGCAAGTAGCTTTCGACCACGATACGAAGTTTATTACCGTCACGGGCTTTATTCGGATTTGTCACGTACTTCACGCATTACGACGTTATTTATTTTTCCGTTCGTTGCTGGAGACTGGCAAGTGCGTTCTGAAACTCAGGGGCGTCTTGTTTGACCTACGAAGACAGTCTAGTAATTAGTATTCGAAGTATCGAGCAGTTTTAAACGACATGTCTACAAATATTCGTAGACATTTACTTTTACGTGAGATGCAACAGACAACATGAAATTTAATTTTGAAAGGTTTGTTTGCAAACTCATGAGTTTCGTTTCGGTGAAACTTTAATAACTCTAACC
Source organism: Hylaeus volcanicus (assembly GCF_026283585.1). Taxonomy (NCBI): domain Eukaryota; kingdom Metazoa; phylum Arthropoda; class Insecta; order Hymenoptera; family Colletidae; genus Hylaeus; species Hylaeus volcanicus. Next base: position 2,350,985 of record NC_071980.1, on the reverse strand, counting down.
AGAGAGTCTTCTTTGTATTGGTGTACCGTAACGAAGACCATTTTATCAGTGGCTGAGCAAATCTCGTCTTACGAACGGCAGTGCTCGTCTTTAATATCCGAGCAAAGCGTCAGCAGCATTCTCAGAGGTATGCGATAGCTTATGTACAATCGCGAGGGGTCGTCCTCGGAAGATTAGGTGTCAAATGCATCTGTTCTGTGAAATTATTCCATGAAAAGTTCGCTCCACCCGCACAGACAATACTACAGGACGAAGTCGGTTATTTCCTACTGCTCGAAAGCGAACATCGCCAGCTGTCAGAAGCCGGTTTTGACGAAACTTTGCACAAATGTTTAATGAACCACTCGAGAACTATGCCGTGCTTCCTGCTAAGGAAAACACCCTTTACATCGAAGCCACTTGTTTTATTCGACACCACATCATTCTCGAAGCTGTCGAAAAAACTATCAACAGGAAAATATTATTTCTTTCAATTTACAAATAGATAGAACGAGTGACTCCGATGTAAGGGATGGTTCCTTCTTCTAAGTCGAAAAATGGGTGCACCAGAGGGGTTTTAGTACCAGGGAAGTTTCATCGACGAACGGTTCGCGATGTTCCGTTGTCAGTCAACTTCCGTTCATCTCGGGACAACTTCGCTCAAGTTTCAATCGCAATGTCCAACTTTCGACTCCGTGAGTTAAGTTTCGGTTTCCTGGCAACTGCGACAAGTAGCCTCGTCTACACGTCACTAGCCTCGCGAGTTTCATTATGCAAGTTATGCCATTAAAGCGACGATTGTGTAACAATAGTAAACTGCTCCAAAAGCACCCATTTTACACGTAGAGGCCTGTCGTGGGCTGGCTTTACGTATCCAATGATTTATTAAGGACATTTGAACGAATAAAGAAATCGAATGGATGTTTCGCAGCATAGTTTTAAGTTTCTATTTCTTCTCCAAATAATTTAATTTATCTGTCCATTGATCGATATCTTCCAATTACTCGTGAATGATACTATCATCGCTGCTTCTCGTTTCATCGGGTTCGAATACTCGTTTGTTTAATTTATCCTCCATTTTTCAAGTTCACTGGCTATTCGGATCCACGGATACCGAAAGGGAGGATTATCGGAACTTCCGAGCGCTGTTCGAACAGTTCAATTCTCGCCTCATAAGCGCGCCGAGACTTTCATGGGCACGAGCTTTGGTCCGTGATCGAAAGAAAATGAAATAAAGGGAGTAAAGCGCCGGGAACAATCGGCAGCTTTGCAAAAGTAAAGAGAAGAAGAGCGCGCGGAGAAGAATGAACCGAACGGGTACCTTCCTTCTAGCAGAAACGGGAGGAGCCTAGGGATCTCTATTTGCTACCTTTTCGTGTCGTCTGCCAAAAACTATTCTTCCTTCCTGAAAGTATTCCTCTTATTGAAATTATTGAGAAATTCCTGAATCTTCGATAAATGAGCCATCGGATCCGACGAAATTCCAAAAAAACTTAGAGCGTGCCATGGGAGATGGAATTGGTAATCGATACTTTGCCTTTGGCATTAGCTATTAATTGAGAAATAAGAAGAAATTCGACTGGAAAATATTACGTAACAAAAGTTAAAAAGAAAAATCAGACTTCTCTTTGTCCTCTCGCGAGACACCAATGTCGCAGAGGAGTATTTTAAACTTCTCCAAAGTAACAAATATCTCCGGCGCAGTTTTAGAAAGTTTAAACAGTGAAAAGTTTCAAAGCACGTTGTCGAAACAGTTTCAAAACTCACGCCGACCGACACTTCCGGTAGGCGGAACAATGTAATATTTTTCGCATAAAATTAAAACTCCTCCTATTAACATAAAATTTCAGTGCTATATTCACACCCGCATCCTCTCCAACCCCCCATTTAACATTTCCCTGACAACGGCATCCAACTAAAATCACGATTGCAACAATTTCTCTATTTAATGAGAACCATTCATCTCCACACAGAGAAAACGAAGTTCGCGTCGCAATCAACCTTACGCGGCCATGTTCGTTTAGCGCCAACTAACCTGTATAAACGTTTTCACCTAATGGTCATCGTAACTAGCGCCGGTGACGTGTGTTTGCAACAACGCGACCACAGTTTCCTGTTATTCCCGTCGATTCGGAGCACATGAACTTGTCAGTAGAAAACGTGGGCCGTCCAATTAGAACAATTTAAATGGAGGAATCCTTTTTTTTTCTCTTCAAATTCGACAGTGTAAATAGTAGCACCGATTGTTGAGTGGATTCCGTGGCTGACTGCCATGGAACTGGCAGTCGACGTATCGAACACAGTCCTAGAATTTCTTCATAGAAACTTTTTATATTACATGCCAAACGTTTGGCCAAAGGAAAGCAACTGTGTCCAATTAAAACCACACGTATGCAGCGTTCGAAGCGTCTTCCAGCGTCTCGACTTCCTGACGTGAGAGCACGCCGTTGTTTTTTAGTTGTGCCGCAAATCTGCATTTCCCAGTGATCGTTAGCGAGCACCACGGCCTAAATGCATACGATAAGACACGCCGTACGAATGCAACGCGAGGGAGACAATTAGGTCTGCGGTTGGTACGAGCATGTCGTGGACCCCGACACAATCGTGTTCGACGTCCACGCTTACTGAGCACCACTTTAACACTAACGCCTTTATGGTCGCTTACCGTTGGAACGACGACGACGACGGAACTCGACCCATGACACTCTGGACGTCCACAATGGAACACGAGGAGACCGAAGAACTGCCTCGCAAAAATGTTTCGGTTACCCATTGTGTCAGGACACAGAATCACTGATAAGCCTGGCTTACATTACGCTGATATGCATTTAACGTGGCCGCAATTGGGGCGACAGCTTCGAGGAGGAAGTACATTTTGGAAGGGAATGTAATCTTCGATTTTTTAAATGTTCTACTTTTTGTAAGAAGAATGGAAGTCTGGATATTATCGTGAGTACACGACCTCCATAGTTAATATTTTCCAAGACTTTAATTAACAAAGTTTTAATGCTGCAAACATAGTTCGAAGATCGCTAGCTCTGGATGTATTATTATAAGTAACGAGTGTCGGAAGTGAATAATTCGACGGTTAAACAACATTAAATAACTGGACTTTATTTTGTTTCTGTTATTAAATTAATCGACCTCCGACCTAACCCAATTATTTTTTTCGCAATGCAGATGTAAGTAAACCTTAATCGAATCCCCAATGTTTTCGTAACGACGTTTCACGAGGTTTTAAACACCGATGCAAGAAAAAGTTCCTGATCATCCCGAGGCCTCTGATAGGACAGTAAATAGACTTTCACTTTACCACGACGTACGGTACACCAAAAGGCTGGAAAACGAAACGTGAGCAGGTCTAACTCGGGATAAAGTGTGACGGTGTCTGCAACACTTGCAAACAAGAAGTTTAGTGGCTCTTTGATTGGCCAAGCTATTAAAGTGTCGTCTCTGTGTTCCTCTGTGTCGGTTTATCACCCTTCGCGCATGTTTCTTTCTTATTACATCTTCTGCCTGGGATAGTGTAAAATAAACGAGCTTCCTTTGAGGGGATTTTTGAGGGAGTGCCAAGCGACCATGAGCGATGGACTCTCAAACGCGAAATAATTCGAAAAAGTGTGTACACTCGATTTATTTAGGCTCGATGTTTGAAATTTGACTTAACCTGTATCTTGGAATTCGATGAATTTTAACTATAAAGATTAGTCTTTCTATAAATTTAATCTACAATTGTAAACGCAGATATCGATACGACACATTAATTAAACAAAATTAACACGTAAGCCGCAAGGTGCTCGCGGCGGATATTCGAGAAAGTTTCTGGAAAATAAAAGGGCGCTCGTGCTTCTAGTGTCACGGCAATTTAACGCTGAATGCTTGTTTTCCACTTTCGTCTTTACCACAGGTCTGAGTGTGACGGAGGAATTTTTTAATGACGTGTGAAGTGCCGCCCAATTGCTTTTTAACTCTCATATAGAAGGGTTGCGCACAGACGGCTACAAATGTATTCGAGACTAGGCATGTTCACCACGAGATATCCGATATTCCTTAATTGCGAGAAACCTGTTCAACTCTAAGAAGTGTACCTTTGAAACTAATGCAATAATAGTAGCTAAAATTGTAGTCGAGAGAACCACTTGCATCTAGGAAAGGAACTTGTAGCAAGAAGAAATAGAAGCCAAGAATTCAATGGCTAATCCCCTTCGGAAAAATCCTTTATGAAGAGATCAGGTAATGCACGTCTATCTTATAATATTAAACGCACCGTATTAAATAGAATGCATTACTTTACCTTAAATTCGCGAGTATGGGCTAATTGAAATTTTCGCGTTCGTCGTTTTTGGGGGTGAGCAAAAAAAAAAAATTCGACGCTCGAATCACTTCGACGTTGGCCCAATTGCGAAGAGTCACACGGACGGGGTGCACTCGCGCAAGAGTAGCCGTAATGTCGAAGTCTCACGTAAATCACCACACCCTGTTATGACGTCACATGATTTACCCTGACCCGAGCGTAGGGCGAGCCCGTAAGCAGGCGAAAAGGTAACGAACAAACGGTGTCGGCTTTACCGAGGCATCGAGTCACGAAAGAACAGCTGCTCTTAATTAGCATACGGGCGTAGTTCTAGCCGATACTTCGGCCACCTTGAAAACATCCAGAGCCGATCAATCCGATGGGAGAAGGCTACGTTTCAAATATCGCGATTGGATAATGGTAGAATAGAACTCTAGTCTCGCTTTACTAGCAGATTTAGGGGTGGATATACCGAGTGGGAACAGTGGAAATGTAATTATGCAACGCGTCTGACCTTGCTTTGGAGTTACAAGCGTCCTTCAGTTTTCATAACTTTGATTAGAAGCTAACGTAACGTGACTGAATGCAGTATGAAGAATGAAGAGAATAAAATGCAAGATGGAATATTTTCAATAGTAAGCATTACCACTGGGCTGGCATTAATACCTCGAATATTGTAGGAGTCTAAACGAAAAATAAGGCACGGGGATTCGAAGCCACGATCCTCGGATCCACAGTCGACCGCTTTACCTACGCGACCAATCCCGTACCCTACGTTTCGTGTTTTTATTTGACTCCTTATTGTTGGGTATGGGAGGCGCGGATACTACACTCGGCTATCCTGAATTGATATTCATTCGCCCTCGAATGTCCGTTTTCTCGGGTTTCGCGTCTTAACAACAATGCGCGCCGCGCCCTCTTTCGCGAGTGTACTCCCCTCTCTCTTTCTCTCTCGGGTTTTGCGTCTCAACAGCAGTGCGCGCCGCACCCTCTTTCGCGAGTGTACTCCCCTCTCTCTTTCTGGAACGTTGTTCTCTCTCGACGCCTCATTGTTGCCCGCTCCACCGTCCTTCGCGTGGCATTGTTGTTCATCGTGACTCATCGTCACTGGCCGGTCCTCTGCCGCTGTAACCCCCCATCCCGGACGAGTCCCCATATGTAGGAGTCTAAACGAAAAATAAGGCACGGAGATTCGAAGCCACGATCCTCGGATCCACAATCGACCGCTTTACCTACGCGACCAATCCCGTACCCTACGTTTCGTATTCTTATTTGACTCCTTATTGTTGGGTATGGGAAGCGCGGATACTACAATATTATACTGTGTTCGTAGAAAATGTATTAGTAAATATTAATGTTAGCTAAAGAGGAACGAGATCAAAGGATTTATCACGTAATATTAAGAGCATTACGTTCACTGGTATTTGTTATGTTTATGTGAGCTGCTCGCTAGACCGTCGACTTCCTCGCGGAGCGCTTCTTGGGTGCATAAATGCACGAGCACTATACCTCGATTTTCAATGCGCATTCAGATAGATTCTGTCGATGAACGTAAGGCGCGTTCTGTTCACTCCACGAGGGAACAAAGAGGGTTTATCATCGTGGACAAGCTTTCAACAGATATCTCGAAGACACGTTCGCCGGATGGGTTTTGCTTATCTCTCACAGATGGAGCAATGCGACCGACGCTGCAAAATCGAAGAAAATTAATTCTCCGCTTTCAAATTAATTTTTGTTCGAATCGAAGTTACCGAATAAATGTAAAAATATATAATTAATCTCCATGGTAGTATTGCTCGTTATATCTCTCAAAAATATCACGTCGAAATCGGTGTTACATCCGAGTGACCGGTACGGAGAATTTCGTTTCAAGTATGGAGAAATTAAAATAAAATTTCCGCGAGGATTGATTTAAACGTTCGAATCGAATCAATTCGCCTCTGGATTGAATCAATTTCCGTTTACAGTGCGCAAGATTGGGAATTCGTGTAACTGTCGCAAACGACCGAAACGCATCGGGTACAATCGATTCAGATAGCATGAAACAGCAATTACCAAATTACCTTTGCGCGCAATAAGCAGCCTGCTATGAACAGTGGCGTCGCTAGGGTTACTGTCGCCCCGCGAGGTAATTAATGAGAGTCATCTCTATGAATTTCTCTCGTTGGACTATACGGGATCCTTGGTAATGTTTTTTGCGCTAATGATGCTCGTAAATCGCGATCCCCGTGCACCACTGAACGCAGTGGCAGTGGGAATGACGCAAATAACAAAATTAAAAGTCGCACGTTAAATTTACAATATCGTGGATGGAGCGTTGCGTCTGCATTTACATTGTTTCGCGAGTTTGAAATGAAAATTTGGTAAAAATATGATAAATACTTGTACAAAGGATACGTACTGATGTAGCGTGGTAAATGTTATAGATAGTCATTTCGGTGTCGCTTTTTCTGATAATATCACCGAACGCGTTTTCCATCCTCCGCAGGTGTCTAGTGACGCCACTGGCTTTACACCCTATGCCATTCCGCCCACGATGCAAACGTAGTATTTGTGTAAGCGGGTGTTGCACAACGCCAATTCTTCTTACGCTTCTATTTCGTCGTACTTTGTATTCAGTACGCAACGAAGAAAAAGTGCTATACCCTGCTTTCATTACGTCAGAAAACGATCGATTTGGGAAAACCGATGGACAGGGATGTGGCAAGTCCAAATTAGAAAGGGCACGTGCCCCTGGACGTTGATAAAATCCTCGAAATAAAAAGATCGGCAGTAGATTTTTGAAAAAATAGTACAATTTAACGAATTACCAAGGAATTGTAATCGACACTGAACTATTTGAATAACTTATAAATGAAATATCGATACCTATTGATAGCAAAGTGTTCGTGCAAAGTCTCCGTACTTCACGGTTGCCTCAGGCTCTAAAATACCTAGACGCGATCGTGGCAATTCTATAAGAGTCGCGGGATGAATAATTTCGGCACTCCTGTGCTCGAAATCAGGCTGTCTCTGGCGGCTTGTAAGTAACCATTTTGGCCAAGGGATTCGAGGGATCGAACGACGGTATGTCGGCGTGGTCCTCACGTACTACGACCGCCTAATCCAATTCTAATGCTGTCCAACAATCTCCCTGTATCTACTGTAAACGAATGGAGAGCGGCAGTTCGTGTCGAGGGAAATGGCGGTCTTAAGGGGATTCGATCCAGTAAAGAGTAAAGCTTCGTTCTTACGACTCGATTCATCGTCGCGCTGAATCAGCATAATTCTCCAATCGAACGTTAATCGCAAGATAATATGAACCCGTAAACTCAACATAACTTCTGAATAGAAATTCACGAAGATACGATCGTGGAATACAGAAGAAATATGTATAAAGGAAAAATTGTGAAAAAATAGTAAGTGAAATTAATTTTAATTAATTTCGTTATTAAGACAGACCTGTAAAGCCACGCGAGTGCTCGCTTTTCTGTAATAAAATTAATTAAAAGTCTGCGAAGTACTAACAACGTCACTGTAACTTGTATTGTTATAACTCGAACAAGTCATGGAATATAAAGTGTCCCTGTTTTTCGAACGGTTTACGTAAAGATTACATTTCGATTATATATCATTTAAATGTCCAAAGGGAACGAAGGATACGCAGAAGTAACAATTCGCACGCAAAACGTTTGTCTTCGAAGAAGCGAATGGCTGCCATAAAGAAGAACAAAGGGTCTGCCCGAGCCACGCACAGGGTTATCTCCCCCAAAGTCCGTTAGGGGTTGAAGACACCTATTCCAAGGTGGACTTTCAGATAAGAGGATATACTGACGACATTGTCTCTAAATTGCGTTTCCACGACACAGTGAACGCTTTATACACTTTCGTCAATAAAAGGTTGCGACTGTTTCAAGTAATTCCATTACGATTTATCCCTCTTTCGGTTTAACCTAATTATTTCCACGCCTACGTCCATTCGTCTAAATCTAAGTTACACCGTGCGTCCAACTCTATGTTACGTAAATGCAGCTGAGCGTAACCCAAGTTAATTATACATTCAACAGAAATGTTTGCAGAATTGCACAACGTTTGAAAGCAATTGCGTGTGCCATGGAAAATTTACATCGACCCACCGCAACAACAGATCCCCATACACGGGAATTCCAACAATTTCGGCGGCCGCAAACTTCTTGTTTACGGCGTACACTTCCTTGGCAATATTTCAACGCTGAACTCTAATCAATGTTTTCCGATGTATCGGAAAGATTGGACGAAAGTTTCTAATTTTCCGCGTGAAATCCGCCGAGTGCACCCCCGCCCCATTTCTAACAGTTATCGAAGTTCCTTCGATTATCGGCGATAACTTTGAAATAAAACCCGACCCCCCCCCGACTATCCGCGCCGTCTAGAAACCGTTGAGCCAGCTAGTGACTCAGTTAACTTAGATAACGTACACAAAAGTATATTAATCTTTCCAGAGTTGGCGTGTCGTGCGTTAAGGATCGGTCGTTTCGATCCAATTAGGATAAAATTATATTATTGCGCGGTTGTATTCGTTTAGAACGAAATCAGAATTTAAGAGGTTTGGTAACCATAGTTCCGCAGAGATTTTATCGTAAATCCCTCAAGTAAGACTAGGTTGACGTCCTTCGAACTGAAATAAGTTTCATAGATCATTAACCCATTTACATCGGTCGAACGAGCAATCTCGTTTGCACCCAGACAATATTTTACTTCTTATAGTTAATGTCAATCTACATCCTACCGATAAAACCGGTTGCACGTGTAAAACCTTAACTGTTAATGTATTTCCCTCCCCCTCTGTTCTTAATCATTAAATTCAAATTCAAACTGTGGAAATATTCATAAAAATAGATGAACGTAATCTTTCTTAAAATTCACAATTTCGAACTCTGTTAAATATTTTCCCCGACGCAAGGACGATTGTGTCGTGACATTATATTAGTACTCGAAACGGTGCATTCTGTCACTTCGGGATAAAAATGATCGCTGTCAAGCGATTGGAAACGATGATTGCATTAATCAACACCGCGTCGTTTATTCAGGACGCCACGTTCATTACATTCACACGTGGAGAAGGACTCGGGTCACAATTTGATTGTAGTCTAACTTTTAATTGACAGATGGCAATTCACTGGAATGCTTATCCACGTACGCGTGTGCCCAATGTCTGTCACTTACCGCGACTGACGTTAATCGTCGTCTCAATCCATCGGTAAACATCGCAGCGTTGGCAGTTTCGCGTTTCGCGGTTTCATTATTTTCGCACGTCCGATTCTTCTGGGTCAACATACATTCTTTTTTCCATTTCTCTGGCTTAAAACATCACGATTTTTCGAGAAAGGTTGTTAATGAATCGCACGAGAAAAACTTCAGAAATTAATCTCGGTTCGTGAAGCATTTAGAAACGATGACTTTACATTTAAATTATACCTTTTGATTATAACTTTGCATTCCATCGATTTCGATTCAATTTCTACCCGAGGTGATTAGAAAACAAATGTTCGCATCGAGTAAAAGCAAGTCTGACACAAAAGTTTTGTAACTGCGAGGCGTTGTACCCATCAACGTTGCGCGTACTTTAAATTCAAGAAAAACGAACGAAAAAAGAACAAGCATGCTTAGCGATGAATCGCATTACAAGTTTTAAAGAGCTTCCACGAGTACTCGTTCGTAACAAGTGCACTGAATAGAGCTGGGAATAATTGAATCCAGTCACACTCAACGCCACGTGCAATTGGGTTGCACTCCCTTCCGGAGTTCTCGTGCTCATTCGATGAACATATTCGCGGTGGAATTACAGCGAAAAACAGCGCTAAGATCTCCAAGGATCTTGTCGTCGCTATACTACACTACACTTTCGCTATCGGGAGTTTAAAACCATCGATGGCCTACTCCCATCAATTCTGTGGCATCTATATCGTGTTATGGATCGTTTGTGTCACGTTCTATGCGTCCTGAGTCGGTCTATGGCACGTCCCATGTGTCCTGGGTTGTCTATGCCACGTCCCACGTGTCCCGGGACACCTGTGTCGAATGCCACAATCCAGGCGTCGTCCATATTGTCTGCTACAAGTCTATAGTTGACTATATCATGCCTCGGGACTCCTGGGTCTCTTGCATCGGGTTTCATAATGGAATTGTTCCATAATTCCGGCTCGAGGCATTAAGCCTGCTTAGCGTTGCATAGGGGCGTTTAAAGTAGGGATGTATAGCACAGTGGGGCAACATAAGAATGTGTCCTCGGAGACTCTGACGTGTACTCGCGAGCTTAAGCGACTGGGAGACTTCTCTGTGCTTGCAAATCATATATTTTATTCACGTTGTTTTTCAAACAGCGAGGAACGAACGTTTTCGTTGTACATTAGCTTTATATTTTCATCCAGAGTTCTTTGCACGGGCAACTTCTTTTTGTCCGAAAGCATTTTCATGTAAGGGGAGATCAACGTGCGTTTTTACTAACGCACACTGAAGAGACAGTAAACGCTAAATGTAAATTTACTCTAATAAAAAGTCCTGTTTTCGATAAAACTTCGTCGCGCTGTTTGCTCTTGGACTATAAGGGCTGAAGAGATCTGCCTTGACCCAAAACAATACCGATGTCGCTTCTTCTCGATTGCTATCGCGCTCCGAAACGCAAGAGTTGCCAGAAAAGTTACGATTCACTTAGCGAACGGAAACGAATTCAAGCTAAGCGGCGGATCAGAAATCCTTAAGTAACGAAACGTTCGTTTCACCATTTCGTCTTCGATGAGAAACGGATTTCAAAATTGACCCGGAACTTTGCTTAACGTCCTTTAGAGATTCCCTCTCCGAAGTTTCCCCGTATTCAAACTTTGGCATATTCAATCACTTAGCTGATAATATTTTGAATACGCGCACTTCGCTATGATCGTCTCTTATCTATCTTCATGTTTGTCTATAGTATTATAGCTGCGCGAATATTGCTCTCGGTTCAGATCCTCGATTAAGCTACGAAAGCTCGAACATTCGACTCGTCTCCCAGGTATTTCGTGAAATCGAAGCACCGGCAATCGAAGAACGTCTCACGACAGAAGCAAGGATGCAACTGGTTAAGAGATTTTCCTTTGACATTTCGGGTAATTGGAAAACCGATTTCCTCTTAAACGGGAACGAATCGGGGATTCCTAGGATAGCAGGTGGAAAATTCCAAGCATTCACCGAGGCTGTTACTGTCTCGGTGGTAGCTTGTAAGCTAGCGAGCTAGTAAGCTACCACCGCGCTAGCAAGGCCGGATGATGGCTGTTTACGACGTTGCCTGTCAAAGTTCATGGCGCGGTGTGTAGATAGCTGTTTGGGCTCCGTTCTTGTGAACCAACATTCGAGTTCGTGATGCAGCAAATATTTATGGAGTCTCGAAAAGGGATTCAAGCGCGAGGTCGATAAAACTTTTCGTACATAAAAATTTGATTATTAGCGATGCAACTTCTCTCATCGAACAGAGGCGTACCAACATGTCGGAAGTTGTGGCACACGAGAGACCGATCGCTTACAAATTCTTTTCACGTGGGTGGAAAAGTCGCGTGGAACTGTTTACGTGCTGTTGTCTCACGCACGAGACACTCGACAGGCTCGACGTGCCCTCGTCGAGGGCAACAAGTGTTCCTCGCTTTGTGAAGTCGTAGCTTGCATGAACGAAGATTTCACCTTTTAACGGACGCCCTCTTTCTACCACGATCGATCCCGCCCGCTCCTGGAGAGCGATTGATGCTACAAGTCCGCTCCGAACGGTTTATGCTAGCTCATAAAGAAGTTTTCCCGCCCGAGTGCCCGTTCTACAATTGTCTGTCGGCGCTTTTCTTGCTTTTCCTCCGGCGAGAAGACGCTCGCGCGATATCAACACGACATTCAACAAGTTTTCGTCGTGTGGGTGCGTGGACGACGACGAATCTACTCCGAGGCTCTTCCATTCGCTTTGTACTATCATTTTTTTAAGAGAAATCTAAGAATGTAATAAGGCCGCGTAAAGAGAAACCTTCTTGTAGAAATAGTTTGCAAGTATCATCCCAGCTATCATCGCATTCGAAGTTACGAATTCTCAAACACCCTCGACGTTGTTACCATGATATTCGCGCCTAATGACGCGGAAGCGAGGAGGCGGAGATGGCACACAATAAACCATGGAAATAAGCATGCAGCTGAATCGAAGATCAATTGAGCGCGATTCAATATTCAAGGGATCCAACGGTACTCCTACGACGCGACGCGAGAATTGGAGCGTCGTCCCGTGAAAGGAGGAAACTTTTCGCGATAAAAATTTTTGTTGCACAAATACAGCCGTCTTCTCTAACACTTTCAGCGAAATAACGAGACGATATTCGTAGCTGTGCGGCGGAAGATATAAGGGAGCAGTCTTTGAAGAAGATATAAATTGCCGCGAATCCGTGACGGTGGACGGAACCGACTCGACGTTTCTAGAAATTGCGACACCAAGGAAAGTTATCGTTGCTCCGGCGATTCGTCTCCTGAACGTGAAACTCGCCGTGCTCGAGGTCCGAATATAGCGCGAAATACGATTTATTAGGGAACGGGAACAATTCGTTTCAACTTTTTAATCTCACGCATTGGTCCATCGCGTTGTGGAACAACTTGGAGTGAAATGAAAACTGAAATATTGGTTCGAAACTCTGTACAACGCGCACTAGATCGTGGCCAAAGCCAAGTTGACGTAATTTCGGTTACGATCGAGTGTTCCAATTATTATTAATTGTAGGGTCGAACGCGAACGAAGGCAATCAATTTTCTATTGACAGAATTATACATTAAAACGCATCGATCAAAAAACTAATTGCCCTTCCATGATTAAAGCCACGCAGGCAAATTTAATGCGATTTGCCTTGGTTGTCGAAATTTAATACAGATGTATAATTTCGGTTATTATTTTGATAACGAAAAATAATATTAAATTCGTTGTTTGAAAAAGAACATATACTTTCTTCTTTTGCAATAATTCGTAACTCAAAAGACTATAAACTCATTCCTCGAGTAATTGCAATCAATTTGAACTACGAGACGTTTTAGGAAACTAGCAAATTTTCCATCGAGACCACGCGAAAATACAATAATTTTTCGCGTCAAGTGCATTAACACTTAGCAACATTACCTAACGCGTGTAACCAAATTATCGAAGTTCGCTTCGCACGCGCGACGTAATCAATTTATTTCCCACCTGAAACTTCTGAACTATGCGAGAGCGAGTGGCAAACCAATTTTCAGCCATCTATGACATGTTTTAGAATATGCTGATGAGATTGTTTATCGTTTAGGGTTAATTTGCTTCGTATCGTGTCAGTTGTCGATTGTCAAATTCACGAAGTTCGCTTTACTAAAAGAAGAAGAAAAAACATTCAACGAATTGCTCTTTACTATAGCAGCAATTTCACGAAGGGAGGAAAACACGGTTGCCTCCGTTCGCCATACTAGTTGCACAGGATGCGGGAAATACTGCTATCCCTGGAAATTGCAATCGCATGCTTCTTGTGTTTACCTACGCCTCGAGATTTACTGTAAGTAGAATTCACAACTCGATCCAGCGCGCCTATATTCGTCGGTTTGATCAACGTTCCTCCGCTCTCTCGCGATAGGATTTCCATCGTATTTATCGTTAGAATCTCGTCCATTTCCTCCCTATGTCCTCTAATCTTATCAAGTGTCGTCGCGTTTTTTCTAGTGCCTACCGGGCTCGGGTACAATATTCAATCTGTTGCTTCATCGACACGTCAGAAATGATCTCCGAGCGTTAAGCACTGTTCAAGTCGACACGACCATGGGAACCAGGGGTTTGGAAACTCATGTCACCTGTGCACACTATTACCCTTGTGTGTGGGTGCGTGTAGCCTCGTGTCTGTGCGACACGGGAATGGCGCGAGCGCCGTACGACCAGGGCTATCGACCCTTTCTACTTGCAGCCAGGAGCCACGCGGTCTACTTCGTTCCGGTTTCCTTCGCCACGGCGAATTTATCCATGAATATATCCGGACGATTCAGGATCACCGTATTACATCACAGAGCTACCCTAATGACAGAATTTATTCCCTGGCTGCTGCATTCATTCCAACGTTCAAAGGCTCCACCCCCGCGAACCCCATTCGACGGTTAGAATAGTCGGAGTCTCGCTACCCTCTTGTCTTCCAAGACTCGAATCAGTGTTCGGCTTCGTTATCCAAATTGGAGGACGTTACGAAAATTTCTCTCTGAGCGGTGGAATTTTCATGAAGAGCAAACCAATCGATGTGTGCACGTCAGAGCTGTCGAATATTTTAGATTTCGATCTCGAATCGTCGAGAATAATTTGAAAACCTGAGCATCTAATCAAGTACAACAGTTTGGAATTGAGATGGAAGAAGAAAATTGAATCTGCACTATGAAACCAGCAATGAAAATTCTTCTCTACCATTACTGTCGTTGGGATTTAACCAAACTTTTTAATTACTAAAGTGCTAATCACTAACCTGTACATCTGTTTCCTGAAAATCAACGAGAGTTTGACGATAAATAGGAAGAAAGAGTACTTCACCTCTGTTCAAATGAATAGTAACGAGCACAGTTGTGTCGCAGCGCGCGAAAAGCTCCGATATAATCGCGAAACGAAGAGATACCAACTTTATTCTTGCAAACACGATATCGTGATGCGATCTGAATATTTACTCTTACATAGCCACTTGTGGATTCACCGTTGATCGCGTGAATGATTCACGCAGGATATATCGCAAAATATCTGGTTAGATCGTGAATTGATGTCAGTCGTAATTGATACAGGGTGCATATGTTTAAATAAATTTGCGTTGGTTACAGGATCCTGACGACATTATTATTGCTATTGATTCAAATACGATTGCTCTCGTACGATATGCAACTGTGCGATATTGGGAAAACCTTTCGTGATGCAGATCTACTTTTAGTAGATAATCAGATACAGCTGTATCGTTACATTAATATAAGACAGGTATTAATACCGATTGTAGAAGTTTGTACAAGCATAATTACTCGTCGCTAAGAAGGAACAGGATATTCATGCTCCATTTTACAAATTTTTCTTTTTCCGAATCCTCGAATTCCAGAACTCTCGACCTTTTTGCGATTCATTTGTTCGCGAACCTCCGCCTTCACCCCGTCGAGATTAAGTTGAGCTAAGAGTCGCAGAAAAAGCATCCCAGTCGACGAAGTTTTAATCACTAATTATCTTTTAATGGCCACCGATGGCAGAAAGGGAATCTTGGACTCGGTTTTTATGTAACTCAGCGTGTGCCATCTTTGAAGATCAAATTAAGCCGTGAAGAAAATGTTTTCCAAGGATAACGGTTTCATTACAATTCGCGTAAAATTAATCCCAAGGTAATTCTCGAAATGAAAAATGCCACGCCTCCACGATGTCACAAAGTGAAATAAATAGAAGACACAAAGTAAATCGTCGCTTTGTTAACGCGATCAAATGTACGAATACGAAATAATATTTCAGAATCTACACAGCAGAACTAAATGATAGCAAAAGTGTAAAAATAGAGGGATTTAACGTTTCGCGTCAGTCAGCAGTGACTTCCTGCTGCCGGCACCGATAAATATTACCGTATCTCTCGAGGAACAATTCGAGGTAATTCATACTAATTGAACTATCCAATTAAATGGCACCTCTCAGACTTCAACTCGACGAACTTACACCAATTTAGTGAAAATTTCATTCGCATCGCGAAACAGAGGGAATTGCCCAAGGAAATCGGAAGCAACGGCGCTTTCCGCTGAATTTGCAGAAATGTTTTCCAATTACTCGCGCGCGATGTACAACCCTACGTCAATGGCATCGTTAACCGCAATTTTCAGCGCCCGTTGGCGTTCCCGCGGCAAAAATTCGAGCTCTCGTTAACGCGTGGACGTACGTATGTGTCCGAAACGCGGAATTAGGCCCTATTACGTTGACGAGGCCGCGCGGACGAGAGGAATTTGTCAAACCCGATGGCGGGAGGACTCGCGAACGCTCGCGGAAATATGTCAAAGCGTGACGGTCCAGCTGTTCCTAATGTCGGCGGAAATCAGTCGAGAATGAAACGGGCATCCGAACGATGACGCAAACTGATGCTGCGCATGTCGGAGACAAACTGCTCGTTAGGGTAACCGAGGGCCCACCGTTATATATCTACGCGTCCTTCTCACCTGGAACGTCGGAACTTGATCCCACCAATCGATTTCCTAGCGCTACGCTGTTATCGCAGATTTAATGTGATACGACAGGTTGCTTGGTCGCGAGCTCGTTTTACATAAAAAACGAACGCGACGGGACAAAGGTGAACCTCGATCTCGAAGATATATCACGTTTCCAAGTATGGGTCGATTTTACACCTGACGCTGACAGCAGGAATTGATCGGAATCTAGTTGGAAAATCGTTGAGAGGTAATTCGATTATATTTTGCTCTCGAATGTAGGTACAGGTTTAGGATCTGTAAGTTAAAGCGTGGTTGACAATTTTTAAAAAGCTGAATTCTTCTTCCCTTTTGGTTAATTAGCCTCCTGTACTATGTCCATAAGCTCTCCTACTTAATTAATTAAAAAATTTCCAAACCCAATTCGCAGCATAGTCGAAAACCCATATTCTAAAGCCCCATCGGATATCAAAGAAAAAGCTTCGTATAGGACACGATGTTCCGCGAGTAAAGGAAAATCGGCTTACGTCACGTTTTAGCCCAGAGACGGAAAAAATGTCCTGGTTGTACTTTTCAGAACGGCAGTCCCAGGTCGCGGCCTGGGAGGATGAAAAGGCGAGATTCTGCTATTCAACGTTCTTTCCGCTCGATCTAACGGCCCCGCGGAGCGTGGCAAGTGCGGAACGAAGATAAACTCGCTGGCGATTGAAATCCCGACCGATGGCGGCCTCGCTTTAGCGAGCAAATATTTCAAAGTTAATTAAACGATCCTGTATCTGGCCGAGAACTTTATAATCGGGAACGCCTGCAGTATTTCAGCGCAAGATCAATGGTCGACCGTGGATTAAACCGTGAGTTTTGGAAATTTTTGAAAGAAAATTCCGAAGTAATTTTGTCGACCCTTCGTAGTAGTTTAATTCTACCTTATACTGCGGCACGTTGTGCGTTTTCATTATCACGAGCTCATTGTTTTAGGATTACAAAAAATTACAGAGAAAAGGGGTCACTCGGAAAGCCACTGTGCTTCATTTTCAGCTGTCGAGCGAGAGATCGTCGCGGAAAAAGCGTAGCGTCAGTCGCGTCGGAATGTTCACCTTTAAACCATAAAAATTCCAAATGTTTCCATATAGCCACGATGAAACGGATAACGTCACGAGTGATATGAAACAGAGATCAGTCGTGTATTACGATAACGTTCCAATACAACAGAAAACCAGAAAAGCAGACTTACATGCTTAAATATTAGAGTTAGAGAACAAAAAATATTTTCCATCGAGATGATCATCGTACGATCGTTGAAGTGTGCATTGAACTGCCGATTTCCTCGCAACGCTTGACCAAATTAACCAAAATGGGGCACTGTTTGCCGTCCCGCGTTTCCAATATAGAAAGGGGACTCGAATTTACACGCGAAAGAGACTAGATCGCTGCACGAGAACTCGTTCGACTCGATTCCATTTCATTCCAATCCATTTTCCTCCCGTTTCATCGGTGCGCAATGGCAATACTGACCCACACACGTCGCGTTGCAATTATTCAAGCACCATTGGATACCGCCGTATGCACGCTCGCGCCCAGAACGCCTGCTATTCGCCGGCGTTTCAACACTTGACAGAGCCTGCCTGCGCGAATTAGCCTCGTTTGTCGCGAAAGCCTTAATTGCTCATTAATTCGTCCCGGGATTGATTAAATTTTAATCGGAACCAACGTCTCAGCGAGAGTAATTGATCGCCGAGAAGTGTTCCTCCTTAAGAAAGTACTCCGGTAGCTACGAAACAACTGCGGCGTTTTTAGAAATTTTGTAAGATGACTGCTGAAGGGTTCTCGAAATAGAACTTCAGGGTTTAAACTGATCTTCTAGACCGATCTAGTAACAACTTCGATATCATTCGTGTATCGTTAAAAAAGAAAATTCTAAGGTCCCTTTTAGAAAGCCCTTTATTCATTCGTTCTGTGCCAGTACGCGGTTCCCTTTTAAGTATCGACTTTATTACGCTAGCGCGCGCATTGGAATGGTTCAACACTTGACACCTTTTCTTTAAATACTCCCGTATTTCTTTCTGCCTTCCGCATTTTCTGTTTCAAATACCCAGTTCACAGGCCCCGTTATAAAGTCTGTGCTTCCGTCCAGTTCCCTGACAAAGGAGAGGTTAACGAGAAACAGAGGCGTAGTTGTAAAAGTAATTGCTGACTGTGTGAGGTGGCTACGCGAGTTCTTGACGAATACCGTGTGTAAGCGCTGTGGAATAACAAAGGGTTTTGAGAAAAACGTCCGATTGATTGCCAGGGACACGGAAGAGCGCGATTCCGGGTTTAAAATGACGCTAGGCGACGACGAAACACGTGTATGGTTGACTGTTTCGCGTTAAACGAAGGTTTTATTATTTATGCTGTATTTTCAATTCACTAAACACGTTCGCGACCCCTGACGCGAATTCGCGTCACTTTAAATTTTATTCCAGCTTTAGAATTTTATTATTTTCGTCAGTACTCGGCATTAGAGAACGTAAAATATCTATCGGTCGCGAATGTGTTAATTTCACCTGTCTGACTTCAAATAAACTAAGGAATCATTAGAATCCAATAAATCCATTAAATAGACCTCCGTTCCCTAAATTAAAAATCAGATCGAGAATAGACTCTACTTATCCTCGATTAGAATGTTGGTTAACGGAAACTTGGTTGTTTGATAAACGAAACTCATCGCGATCGTATCCCTTCGTTGAACCGCTTTGAATTATAAACCTTCGAGGCACGCAGGCTAGTCGTCGAAGTTGCCCTCTTGTTTAATCTCATTAGAAGCCCTTTTGTTCTAAGAATAAGTTTGACGAACTTCATCGCGCGCTGCGCATCGTGGAGGCCCTCTTTCCCGAGTCAAGTTAAATCAAATCTGTGTAACGACGATCCTATTACAAGAATTTGCGATTTCGCAAACAGCGCTCGAGACCTTTGATTCCACCCCTAGGGAAACTTAGTAGATCGAAACTCAAGAAATCCTATCTTGCTGTATAATTACGTGGTATTCGATCAAAATCTCACGTAGGAAACATAACCGTGCAATTTAGTAGATTGAACCAGTAGAGCCACGAAATGAAAATTCAATTTCACGCAACAAGTTCGCTCTTCGAAATCGTGTAACTTTTGTTCGAACTGCTTTCTATTGCGGAAGTGTTTTCCGAGTTCGCGAGTCGACACAGTTCGCGCTAGCATGTCAAAGATTTTCGCTGCAGAATGAAGGAACGACGCGACGATATAACAATTGATATTTTCGATAGGCACGAACTGCTAATCGCGTTCCGTCAAACGAAATATGGCGGGCTGAAATGCGTAATTCTCTTCGAAATGGACTACTTAGAAAACGCATTACGTTCAGCGAACAATAACGAAAACAACCGCGCACCGTGCGTTACATGTATTTATATGTCACGCGTAGTAATTATTCGTTGGTAATTGTATTGTGCAATATGCTGCGTACACGTGAGAAGCCATTAGCGGACTTAGATCGCTAGGAACGTTATGTAACTGCGAATTTAGCACTCGCGCCGGGGCTGAAGAAACACTAAACAGTTACTTATCGTTGGAAACTGAATATGTATTCATAAGCACGAGCAAATTTGAAGTTACTGCAAAATTCTACGAGTATTAATCGTTATTTTCCACGGCAACTTCACGGATATTTATCGTGCAAGTGTGTTTACTGTATTCTACAATAAATAATCTTCCCTGAAATTACATCTACTCTAAAAAAAAACTTCGCCCTTTTAAGTTTCTAATATTGATCTGCACTTTTGCAATTATATTTAATATTTGAAAGTAAACTGTATCATTCAGTACTTCCCCACCTGTTTAACTACGGTTTTTTAATACTCTCCACCTCGTTAAAACGATTTTCATGGAATGTGAGTATTACACGGCGGTGCCATGTTACATGCAAGTACTCTTATTTCCAGTGTTAATCTAACAAACTGAAATTACCTTTTTTAATTAACTTCACTCGCGTTACATACTGCTTTTCCTGTACTTATTTCTTACATATAGAAATAGCGAAGTAAAGTTAAATAATTCCATCGAGTACGACACAGTACAACGTCGAGTCCGCCAAGACTGTTTTATTTCTCATTGTCTAGGAAACTTTAGTATTTTATCTTCCCCAGCACGTTTGTTTTCGTAACCATTTATTTGCAAATGCCATTTCACAGCAAGGCGCGTTGCTTTCCAAAAGGCACAATCTGCGAGGCGGAAACGCACGCGGTTTACATGGCACACTTTGGAATAAGGACTTTATTGAAAGTTGAATGTGTCGTCCCTGAATGTGCACGTACCTATATAAAGATGCGACGCGGCCGTTTTACGGGGATACAAACTAAGCTGCTTACTTAAATTCGGAACTGGAACCGTCCGAATATTTGAATATCGGAAATGGCACCTGCGCTCTACTAGAAAGTGGCTCCATTCTCGGGAAATCCGTGTTCGAGGACGCGTTGTTCCGCCTTGGGAATTAGAATTGCATGGCTACGTTCGCGGCATTAACAGTTCCATTGAAATAAATATCATGGCGCCTGCTAGAGAGCAACTTTCTGCTCGATATCAAATATTCGCATATCGTCGTTACTAATTCGATATTTTTACTCAAATATTAATCTAGCGATACTTGGCACCGCTGGACTGTATTCTATGGACCTGCTTGAAAAGTAAATTTATAGATTTACAAGAAACGTTAACCTTTTCAGACCTGGGCGTTCACAATTTTGGGGACACAAAATTAAAAAATTACCGACACTGTCGTTAGTATGTGAAAAAAAATAATTCAGGTCTGAAAGGCTTAAGAAATGGAATCCCAAAGCCTCTTAATCCTTCGTCTCCAGTTTGGCCCCCATGCGTCTCAAAGCGTCAGGTGTTTATTGCTCAGCCCTCCTGGGGTAAAAGTTTGCCGATCCGTGGTCTAGACGAAAGATACTGTCGCAGCTTCCCGAGTGTTTACGCAGAAAGGGTTACGAAACCCGGAAAATTCCCATTACACGGATTACGATCTGCCGTCGCGGCGATAAAAATAAACCGTCGCCCTTGCTACCTATAATCTCGCTCGAAGCAAGGGTCGCTGACGAAAGCAAACATTACTTTCGCGCAAACGATGTTAACCGAGCAAACGAAACGTTGTGTGCCCCGTAATGGCGATGCAACGATTAACAAATATCGTTCGATTGCTCTGACCTACAGGACTCCCTTCAGGTGTGTCCACTTGCCCGTGTCCGATCTCCGGGGCGGAACGTTGTTGGTCGCGATCCGATCGATCTACGCCAATCGTCCAAGGAAAAGAAAACACGACCGAGAAAAGGAATAAAAAAGGAAAATAGGCGTCACTCGCGAGACTCGACCTGGCGCGTCTTTTTACATGTCGTCACGAACGCGCAACAGGTAAATGGTGATACACTAAGATCGCATGCCGCAATTAATTTTTTAATGCCCCCGCTCGGTGTGCTCGTGACCTCGACTTTTCTGGAACTCGAGGGGAACACGAACCAGACGCCGCGGGTTGCTCGTTTGGGCCAGCAAACGCGATGGAAATGGAGGAAATCGAGTTTAGAAAGATTGGTAAGATGCGTTAGGACATCTTTGGATTATAAGAACTACTGTATGTGGGTATAATTAGTGATACGCTGTGATCGCACGACGTAACAAATACTTTTAATTCTAGAGATCTCTGTTTGGTACTCGTGACCTCGACTTTCTAGGAACTCGCGGTTAACATTCCCGAATCGTAAGAAATAGTAAACAAGACTCTACGGACGAGGAATAACGACCGTTGTGCGATTGAAGGTTATGCCTGAGATTCGAAGATCCTTGGATATACATAGTAAACAGCCAATTGCATGGGTATCCCTTATTGACACCCGTGAAAAATTCTTGAAAAATCCAGAGTATGTATAAGGTAGGAAGTCTGTCGCGAGGAGGTTGAATAAATTCGGCGTCGGTAGAAATTGAGTGACAGTGCTCAAAGGAAAGGGGGACGCGCCCTTTCTGGGTGTCGGAAGTGACTGACACTCGTTTTCGGACAAATCGAGGGGTGGTGGTCTTTCTATTGAGCACACTGGACAGGAACGACATCGAATAGCGATCGTGTGCTACTTTGTGTAATCGATTTAACCGTATATTTCGATCGTGAACTGTTGAAAGAAAAATAATTCTCGTTGCTAGAAAAACAGGTGACAAAGATTTCCTTCGTATTCTCTAACAGGGAAGAAAGTAAAGCTAACATATCGAATAAAACATTTCTACGCCGCGACTGATTTGTGATAATATTGTCCCATTCGAAGAATCATTTTCTTCCATTACAATTGCAATAAGAAGTATACTTTATAAATGTTTAAGATTTATAAAGTCTATAAAACTATTGATAAATTTTAGTCTAAGGACAGTATTATACAATAAGGATATTATTATAAAGCTGGACTTTTGAATAAATTGTCGTGTCTTACCTTATGGTGGATAAGCGATATGTTGTTTGGAGTGCGGAATAATACACCTCAGTCTTCTGTGCGTATTCGTCAAGAGCGGGGCGCAGCACAAAGGTGTTGATCTTCTTCTCAATTCGGCAACGTAGAAGGTCATCACTTCGTGCAACACCATTGCAATTGACTTGCTTCACTAGCCAACTCTTCACCGAACGATTTATACAGAGTCACGGACGTCCGATCGAGCCTCGTAATCGATTGTTAGCGTGCGAACACTCGCGAAACTCGCGATGGTTCGTCAATGTGCAAAGTCACTGCACTTCGCGACTCCTTTTGCAACTCGAACAGGCCACAGATTCGTCTGAAACATCACACGTTCGACAATGAACCTCGTCTCCTGGCGAAACAAAAGTCGATATCCGATTCTAATCGCTCGCTACATCCCCCTACAAGATTTTTCTTTAATTTCATGGATACAAAATTAATAGTCGATTCTCCGAGTTTTAATCTCTCGGACGGAACGAGCGATGTAAACTTTAGGAAGGTTTTCTTTCATCGAACTGCCCCGATTGCACCAGAATTCATTCTGATCCCTACAACCCTTAGTTTCTACATCATCCCTCGGATTGAGTTCTGAAGATCTCCCTATTGGATCCGTGGAAACATCCAAGTCCTTTCTGCGGAAGCGTATCGATTCCTATTGAACGAAAACCTGGCTCTCACGAAACAGCAAAGTGAACGTGCTTGGTAAAAATAAACAAGATAAATAGTTTAATATGCTTATCAAATTATTCAACAGCTACAGCAGTACGCTAATTTCCTTCACTTTTATTAACGAAGACAAAACATCTACGACGGAGGAGAATGAAATCTCGTTATTCTTTGATGCTCGTCAAAATTTGTCTACACAATCGGAAGTAATGTTTGTCTTTCTAAGTCTACAAGAATGATTAGGTTAACGAAGAAGGGCTGGCAAGAAAAGCAACAGAAAATAACCACGAAAATTTGATGTGACACTAACTCGTACAAATTCAACAAAAAATACACATATCTCTGTAAATCCGTCAATAAAACTAATAGAGTGAAAGAACTCTCGATAATTTGAAGAAAAAGAAACGCGTCTTTCGTGTTGAATCATCAGAGAACTCTCGAATTCGTCGGAACTCGTTAGAGCTCGTCGGAGCCCAGTTTTCCACGACCCCATGTGTCTTTCCAGCCTACAGATTCGCTAACAAGAGAAAAGAATTAACTAGGAGAAAAGTGCATAACGAGAAAGGATGCCAAAAAAAAAAAAACTACCAGAATCACGAAATTCGGAGTAACATCACGCTGAACAGATTCAAAAATGATTTCACCCGTCTAGAAAAATACGCAAGTACGATTCCTCACTTTCGTCGATAAAACCAAACACTCGTCGAATAAATAAAACACACGAAGCTTATAAACCCTTAAAAAAGTCCGGAACCCGTTCGAGCTCGTCGTAGCGCAGTTCTCCGCCAACGAATTTCGCCCGACTAACATGTGTCTACCCCGAAGCGTACAAGAACGATCGAGTCCTCTGTCAAGGAGACTAGAAACCGTTGGAACCAAAATAAATACGAAACACGAACGCAAACGTACTCGCTTCTTACGCTCGTCACCACTTGTTATCAGTCGTATGCGTGACGCATCAATCACGTTCGAGCGTCGCTCGAGGTCTCGATTCAACGTCTTGCACGCGCATGTATATACACAATACACACGTTCGACGACGGGATCAACAAACAACACACGTTTCGGAGCAGCACGGTTTCGCGCGGCGACGACGACGACGGCGACAACGGCGACGACGAGGACGAGGACGAGGACGAGGACAACGGCAGCGCAGCAGGACGAGAATCATGACTCGTCTCTTCCGTCCATACCGTCGTGCCTCGGGTACGTCTGGGATCCTCTCAGCGTCGCGACCTCGAGGGTTGTTCGTCGGGATTGATGGGAACGAGGGTGACTGCGGTAGCGACGACGGTAGCGGCACCAGGTGAAACGCTGCTCTCGAGGCGTGCGTTGAGCGTGAAGCACTGTTTACATGCGAGGAGGGGCGCCATGGTCACTGCCGCCACTTGGTCCTCGTCACCGATTCACCACCGTGATCCTGGCTCCGTTGTCCCTCGTCCTGGCGGCGCCAACGCGTGCCGCGTCCTCAGCTCGGGCACCGTCGATGTCATCGCGACGAATCGCGTGCGATCCGTTCATTCATCTCCGCGACATTGCTCTTCCGTCGATCACACGCATACACCCATCCCTCCGCTGCCACACCGCGTCCGTGTCGCACTTCCGTCTCCGTTCCCCTAACGTTCAGCTTCCTTATCCATCCAGCTTGCGCGCAACGTTAGCGTGTCTAGCTTATCCCTGTCTCTGTTCAGCTAACCCTCTCTGTCACTCTCTCCCTCTCACGCGGCTGGCCGAAGCGACACGAGTGCTGCTCCCGAGTAGTGCGACGCGTGCCAAAGCTCTCATTAGACTAAGCTCCGATAGAACTAGCGCCACGCCCTCCACGTAGGTGGCAGCACATGCCATCATCTCGCGGACTCCCACGAAACTCGTTTCATACCCCACCAAAAACCCCTCCTCCCCACCAGACGGTCGGTCTTCATCCAGTGGCTCATCCCTTTACCACTTTACCCTTGCCCTCTTCTTTGCTGTGCTCTTTCTCGCTCTTGTCTCTGCTCCGTTTATATTTACTTACGTGCCGAGCACTACGATTTTTTCCTATCCCCGTGCCCACTTGCCCTCTTGCCCTCTCTGCAACTTTTTCTACCACACAGCGGGGAAGAGAGTTTCGCTGCGTCGGGAACTCGCTGTTTCGGGAGCTGGTGCTTTTACTTTCCTGGCTGTTGTTCGGTGTCACGGACGGGATGTTCCGGTGTCGGATGAAATTTCACACCCGTGGTTGCATTTCTCGATGATTCGAGGTGTATCCGCAGTGGTGAATTTGGAATCGAAGGGGCGGAGAGAAGTAGTCGGGACAATTTGGAACTCGAATTATATAGAGATTAATGTAAAATATACACCGCGGATCATAACTGTAGCGCAGTGTGCTTTCCTTAATTATTCAGATTAATCACTGTATTTCATAGAATCATTCTCATAGAGAATACAAATTTCATTCGTTTGTTGCTCAAACGAATTCTATATCCGAACGTAAATATTCCAGGAACCGAGAAAGTTTGTTCGTTTTATACCTGTGGCGGTTTTATGCATAATAATGCATTTTTCATCATTTTCAAATTTAAAGTTGGTCCGTCAGGCGTCTCATAAATATTTATTACCCGAGTCAATCGAGAGTCATCCTCGACTAGGTATCCGTTTGGTACTGGTGTCCGCACTAATTTATAAAATCATACATGTACCGCAAAAGATTTTTAACAGGCTCAAGATTCTTAGAAATTTTCTTCGAAAGTCAGACGTTTAGAAGTATTCGAAAATTGTCTTCTCGAGAATCGAGGACAGGAATTGGTTAAAAAATCTCGAGAATCCCCGAGACGGGATTCTAGAGCACAGCCACTAACAGGAAACTCCTGGAAAAATAACTCTGTACAAAAAAAATTCCTGACGAAAAAAGTATTAACATTAAAGTCGTTTCGAAGGGATACTTATATCTGTCTATACGATTTTCATAAATGTGTTAGGAATCTTCCGTTATTTTTCAACACTTTCATGTTTCATATCTCCTCGTTCCTGTTTACTTATACACGTTCGCCCTATTTCCGTCCCTAGTTCTCACCCTTCGTTCGATCCAGCACCCCTTTGATACGTTCGCTACACCTACAACTATTATTTTCCCAATGGATTCCTGGCGTCACGTGTTCTTTTTTCATTTCTTTGTAACGTGTTTTTTGTTACCTTTCTCGGAGGTTTCATCGCGATCCATTCTTTCGGTGTTGGCTTTACTGTTATTATTATTAAAAGCACTTTAATCGCGATGGCTTGATTCTAATAAATAAAAGATAGTAATTCGCGAAACAGGAGTAATTCGTATGGGTATCACGTTGCGTTTCAGTGGGAGGGTACGTGGGTGCTGGGTACGTGGGTGCTGGGTACGTGCAACATCGAAGTTGTCTCAGAAGGAGAAATATTATACGTTCTCAATACTTCGCAGGAAAACGAGAACCCATGTTAAAACTGTAAAGACGATCAATTTATGATTGCCTCGCGATACAATGCTAGGGGAATACCATTAAAAGCATCTCAAAAGTAAACGATTCTATGCATAAAACTGAATAAAAAAAAATGGAATAAACCTTTCCAATACATATCACCGTTTTCGAGAAAATTGATGTAAACATTGTTTGGGGCACGCGAGTGTTTTCTTCGAATTTATTTCGAAGGCCATTCATATTTACCAAGTTTGTTCCCAATATTTCGAGGTGATAGTTTATTAGGACTGTTTCATATAATTAACTCCGTCGATTTGATTTATAAATGAGACACAGACGTGCAGAAGGACGCGTGAAGTTCAGACTTCCCATTCAAGCGCGCGCGCGTAGCACACGTACTTCACAAATCGATTTTCTCGAAAACCGAGCCTTCTATAAAAAAATCTTTACTCTGCGTTTTCGACTTATTTTTTATGACAGCGATAACGATAGTTTCCTGAATGTACAGAAATACAATGTTCTCCTCGCGAGTGTGTATCGATGTTTATCACTGTACAAGCTTCTATTAACGTTCCTCAATTATTTGGAGCCTTTTATATAAAGAGATCGATAGCAAAAGGTCCGACGAATCACAGATTTTCTCTCAACGTTAGGAAAATCGAAGGCACAATGATTGGGTCGTTTCGACGAACTTGCTGGCAATTAGACTTGCAGATGGCCTGGCCAGAGTATTTCACCGTCAGATCAATCTTCTTTCAGTGCACACTGCCGAGCCGTTTTCGTCTATCCGTGCAATTTCGTGGCTCTTCGGTCGAGTTAGGCTAGATAATACTCCCACGGACGGGATTAAACGAGAAGATAATACTTCAAATGTTAATTGCCACTCTATATTTGGTTTTGCCAATCCATCGGATTGCCTCGATCTATACGCAGATCATGTACAGCGATTTAGCTGTGTGTGAATTCAAGTTGCTTCGGCTTAATCGCTGTGGAATAATTGTTCGTATGCGTTGCCCTTAATAATCGTACGAAATCTTCTGAATTAGAAAGTTAAATGGAAGTTAAACTAGATGTCCTAGTGTATGTTTCTTATGGGAAAATGGAAATCTTGTTAAAAATAGAACTCTGTTGCTCGAGAGAACAAGCTATTTAAATTATTTATATAGAGCTTTATGCTACATCGACTGATGTAAGAGGAAATGTTGAGCCAGAATAAGTACGATCAGAATAATGTACTATTTCAGTTTCGTCCTCTGCTTCTCCTCTGTCACTTCTATCGAGCAGACTTGTAGGATATTGAACCCTCTGACCAAATAAGCTCGAAAAGCATAAGTTGAGAATCGCTATTTATATCTCTGCGGGTTTTACAATTGCAAGTTTCATGAGGCGATCACATATTGAATCGTTACACTCGTATTTAAACCTTTGAATTTATACATTGCAGTTAAATCTTAATAATTATCTCTGTAACATTATATAGACCAAGACATCTTGAATATATGAATTTTCATTTAACGTTAAGCTGCCTGTCTTCTCGGCAGGTGTCAGAAGGCTCTGGTTGATGTACTGTAAATTTATACAGCCCTCAAAATAATTACAGGCTTGCCTGATCAAATGGGCTCACCTGGGACGAAGGCATCCAATATATTAGGCTCTACGAGACTCTACTACATCTACTATGAATCTATATTCTATATCCGAAATAATTAAAATATTACGTCGTTGTTTTGACATCTCAACTCAAAATTAGTATTAATCGACCAATAAACGAAGCAACCAAGCAACGAAGTGAGTTAATAGAACAATTGCGTAAATGGCTAGGGTTGTTTGACATATAGTTGTCCAATGAAAGCTACACACCGTGATGTGGGTCGACGACTTGTATGCCTAATCGTCGTGGCTCGTAGAACAATGGCCGATGGTCGTTGTCGCAACAGTTTACCTTGTCGACAGTGAAAACAAATGACCTAATTGGTTCTCTAAAGGTTGACCCGTACGATAAAACGTCAGCAGGGATATGCTGCGCATGGTTACGCATCGCGGCATTTCGTTAAGATCAAAGGATTCCGATGGATAGGGTTGTTTCCAGAAATTTGCACTCCGCCATCACCCGCCCGTCGATTTCGTATCGAATTATCATTTGAAGTATTTTGTATCTATACGTACATAATCAAATGTCTATCATTAATATTTAGTAACACTTCTGAAAAGATTTTTTTTCCAGAGAATAATTTTATATTTTCGGAATTCATATTTCGAGTTGTATTCCACGGGAACACTTCTTTGCACCGCTACAAAAATATTTAATAATAAATTATTCCAAAACACATATTTCATTTACTATAATACAATTATTTCTTGTACCTTATCACGCAGGGCCTTCTCAGGAAAAATGATCCTGCGAACACTTGAAAATATTAACATTACCGTAAAACTTGGTGTAACGGCTGATACGAATTCCAACATTATTTTCAACAAAACATGAAACGTGACAGACAGTGGAATGATGATCAGCAAATAATAAAGTGACCAAACTTTCGTGTAAACTCGTTCTCGTCCATCGTATCGTTTATTAACAAGGAAACAGTAATTAAAATCTGTACAAAACACGTATTTAAATGCTACAAACTACCTCGAACCTGTTCGAGCTTTCATATTGCCATTAGTGACGTTGTTGTGCAAAGTTAACAATGCATTTGCACCAGACCCTGCTGTTATTAAGCTGGATTCGCATTGTTCGTCCATAGACCACCGGTTAAAAAATTCTTCGTAGTTTATTTAGTCGAATGATATTACGATCAATGAAATAAACGCTTGAAATTATTCACAACCTTTGAGAAGTGTTCCTATGGCCTGACGCGTAACGCGAATCCAGCTTTAAACGTATTCTAAGATAAAGTATATTAATAATTATTACAAACATACGGTCAACTTTCTAGAGTAATCACTGTTTCAAAGAAAGATCCAGCAAGCAACACTTATCGAAATTCTTGGCGTGCGAATCTGTAAGAAGCTTTCAAAATCTTAGCGAACATGTATGTCTACGTGTAAAATATATAATACGTTAAAATATACGAGGAACATCTCGAAAGTAGAGGAAAAAATGCTTTCAGACGAATCTTTTTGAACAGTGCACCTGAGTTTTCGATACGTTCCGTTCTTTGTGCGATTCTTGGACTCGTTGCTCGTTCCAAGTCCTATGGAAGCTATGGTGGACCCATGGCTGACTGATCCTACTGAATAAATCTGCTTAAGTTTGGCTACCGATCGTTTCGTTTCTTCCCTAGGTAGATGTACACACTCAGAATGAAATATTTCCGTTTACAATGCTGCTGTGCATCGATCTCTTCGAAAATAAAATCATACTTAACTTCTACTTCAAGATTTCAAGAGATTTCCCTTTACTTATTTCTCACTCTTAAAAAAATTGTATACTTGCTACGTGTAGACTGTCTTCAAACAAGATATGTTCACTATAAGCCTCGCAATCTGTACGTAGCACATGGTAATTATATTTATTAATTGACAGAGCAAAAGCAAACTCACTTGATGTCACTATATCACCAGTATGAATATAAAATAAATGCAAATCTAGTAGCAGGTACAAATGGCAGGTATAAATAATTTTCCGTGCTAAATATCGATGCTTCTTTCCTTTGTTCCTTGAGGAAAAGGTACGATTTATACTAATAATCATGCTGCATCGTATGACGCGCCTGATGCAATTATTTTCGAGGCATCAATCATTTCATTTGAATCATTATGTGGTAACCAGGTTGCATCTACTCAAAGATTTCAATTACACCTACTCCAGCACCCAAGAGACTAGTATAAAAATCTCCAATCCGAAAGGAAATTATGTAACATTACATATATACGACGCGTGCTATAAATAACAATCGTCGTAGGCTTAGCACACTTTTCAGGAAAGCATTCTATCTGTACAATTCTACATTCATCCAACAACGTGTGCGCCAAATTCAGCATCTGGCTATGAGAAAAATAAATAATCAATATCATAGATAACAAAATGTTCCTTGCAAACCCTAATAAAAACAAAACAGGTACGATAATGTCAAAAATGGACCAGAGAAATTCTTTTCCATTTGATCTGAAATAAACTTGAAAAAATAATACATCCTCGAGACATCTTGATTCGAAAGGTGTCTAAAAATAAAAATCAAAGTTATTTAATGGTTGACATAATAAAAATTACGGGTTGGTCTTTACAACCAGTAAACTTGCACCATTCCATCCCCCAACTAATGATCAGCTCTAAGGGTAGAGCAGACAAAAATTGTCTCGAATTATTTATAAAATCACTTTTTTCTAGCACTGTAATCAGCACACAAGTGTCACCGTGGCAAGAGTAATTCTTCTCATCGTTTAGAAGCGCAGAGCTGTGATCGTTCACGAGTGCACAGATACGATCATCAGTCTTTCTTATTTTTTCGAGTCCTGATAAAAAAATGCAGTCTTGTTCAATATGCAAAGGCATATTGAAAACGCCGGCACTAGTCGCTGTCACCCTCGGAGGAGGTGCCAGGCGTCAGGGAGGCCTCCTGCTAGTCTTGATCCACGATCTCGCAGCTGTGGTACTTGCTGGATGAGTCCAACCAGCTCTCAACGCCACTAGAAGCCAAGTCGTCGCAGGAGGGCATCTCCGGCAGGGGTTCCATGTTTGGTGCTCCCTTCTTCGTGAGATTGTTCACTGGACGATCTTTCATGTTGGTGGTCACTGAAACGAGATCGATTTGACAAGATTAATTTAATTTCTGCAGATTTTTGAAGATTTCGTATATTACCATTGTCAGAGGATAAGGAGGACTCTTTTCTACGGATCAGTGCCTGCCTGGATGCTCTTGGACTTCTGTATTCACCGCTTATACTTAACCCTGCACTGATGGTAGGAAGCCTGATATCCAGATGTGATCCTTTGTCTGTAACAATCTGACGAGACGTCAAAATGAAAGCAAAATGTTCACTTAAAACGTGGATTGTATTAGACACGAAAATAATGTGTTGTGCAGTGACTGGCAAGTCTTTCAAAAAAACCTTGAATATGATTGACGATTTTGGCTACCTTATTGTTCATAGCATACAATTTGGTGGCTATGTCCCTCGCGACCAGTGTTGTTAAAACTGTAGCGAGATACGCTTCTTTGACTAAAAGGTATTCCAACGCTGATCTCTGCCAGTATAAATATCTGCACGAACTGGCCGCAACGATTGATACCTAAACGAACATAGATTGTAGACGTTAAATGCACATTGGTACTCTGAACACGGTACTCGGTACAAATGTCTAGAAACATTTCGAAAAAACTTTGAAACACTTATAGGAATACTACAATCACAAAAGCAAGGTCTGCGGATATCGATAATGATACCTTTGTTGAAGCAATAAAATTTATATTCTCAGTAATGTTTTGTAAATGCAAATGAAAGCCTTGAAGCATACCAACGACACTGAGAAGGCGTGGAACGGAAAATTCGTATACGAAAATTAGATAACGACCTGGTAATTTAGATAAATCTCGGAATTCACCTGAAATTTGTCGTCGACGGACGCCCTAGAACTTTCGAATTCTGGCGAGTCCAAAAACTCGCAAGGCAGTATGGGATGCAAGAAATTCGAATCGCTTAGGACGTTCACTTTCCCGTTGAGCAACAAGCCTAATCTGTCGGTTGGTGTTAGGTTCTGCATGGCGTAGGCCTCGCCAGCGTGCAATGACATTATTGATGCAAATTCCGGAGATACCAACCTCTTGAACTGCAATCGAGATACCTGTTTCGACGACAGACACAGTTAACAACATTGTCGGCTTCTTATCGTGCAATAAACTCGATGATATACACAGTACATCATTTCCAAGTCATGAATAATTAGAAATTCAGTAGAGAGTCTCTAAAATAAACTTTACTTTAAACGGGTAGAAAAGAGTATGATATGCTTCCTCCAATTCAGGATCGAATCGAACGGGTCTCATTTGATAGACGATGTAAACCAGCTGTCCGATGTTTAACACCAGGAAACTGAAGTTCCAGAAGAATATGTCCGGCGCACATATCACGTGCCATGCCCAACCAGACAGCAACATAAACCCTCGAAGAAAAATATTATCGTAATTATACAAAAACAATAAGAATTTGTCCAAAGAATTATTTCTCGCACGATTAGTTACTTAAGACACAATTGTTAAACAACTTTGGAAATCGTGTGAACTTATGGACCAACCCACTCGTCTTTCATTGACTTACCAATTATCAGGACGGAGTGCATAAACAGTATCCCTTTTCTCGAGGATGGTGCCGAGTAGGACAACATGAAACAGAAGTTCGCCAACTGGAACAGTATATGCTGCGGCTGCTGCCATAAGCACAGTGCCGTGTTGCCTACGGATGAATTTCATCAAAATTAAGTCCAATCTACGGCGATTGATAAAATAACGAGTAGAATTTACGAAAAACGAACGAAATAGTACTGGTTGTTGCTTACCTATGGCGGAGATATTGTACGAAGGAAGGGGATCGTGTCCTAGACCAGGGCTCATGTTGATTAAAACGCTGTCGATGGCTGGCGCGAAAGGGGATGAATGGAACGGTGTCCTGGAAGCTACGCGTCCATGCTCACTGGTTTGTTTTGGTCAGAATTGTCAGTGATCACGTCCCTGTGCAGAGGCGCGGCGTGTGCCAAACTTCGGGGCGCTTGCGCCAGTCTTCAGGATCGATTCCCTTCCGCGTTGGTGATGCAGAGTTGCCAAGCGGTTGCAAGCACGGCGGCAGCTTCGAAAATGGCTAAAAGCATGTCTGTGGTTAACTTTTTCGTTCATTTTCCTTGAGACGATGAGATATTTGAGGATTTGCATGTGTTTTCGTGGTTGCTACCAACTAAGGCCTCGGGGTGTACGCTGTATCCTTGGGGTGAAGTACTCGGACGTTTCGCCAGCATTGGAGCTGGCTTCTTCGTGGGTGACATTGATATTCTGCTACACTTCATTAGCAAAGGTAAGATTCTCGCGATCTGTCGCCATCGCTGGGATATGGACCAATGTCAAGATACGGAAATGCTTAAAACGACTATTGAATATATTGTTGATACAATGTCGAAGAAAGCTGGTGAAAAGTTGGTGACTTCCTTGACCGTGAGTTGAATTTCATCGATAAGATCTTTTTCTTCGAAATTAAATTTAAAAATAAATTTTTCGAGAGTTCAGTTATTAATGTATTCTACATGGTAACAGTGATGACATTGGTGTAAGCAATGCACAATCTCGTATGAATGTTAAGTTTCGTGAAGATTCAAGCATAGGATTTGTTAGAATAACTTACTTGTATAACAAGATAAAGAACCATTCATTTCCATACAAATGATTGCGCTATTATACGTTGCATGAGCAAACTTGCAATTAAGAGATCTCTATTTTTTTAACGACGATAGGAATGCGATAAACCGTACAACTGCAAACTGTATATGAAGTCATTGTCATAATACGTACAAAAATAATGGTTGTGGTTTAGGGGAAACACAGGATTGGGAATAATTAATATTACGAATTCTTAAAGTACGTTAAATAAAATTTATCTAAAATAAATATTAAAATTATTATAAATATCTACTTACTTTGTAATAATAATATCAATATCCTATCACATAGGCGTCAAAATAAATCTATTATACATAATATTCTAAATCTTGTTGCATCATGTTACTGATATAGTCAATACTTGCTCGAACAAATACGTCACAATAAAATTAGTTAACTACATTCTCATACATCTAGATCTTACAGCTACCTTACTCCCCCTACCTTGTTTCATGAGCTTTCTAAGCTCATGATGCTGGGTTCTTCCAAACAGGACGTTGGCATCTATCCTAGCACGAGGCACTTGCCTGGGTGTCCTCTTCTTCTGGGATAACATCCTCGCCACGTCCACATTTGGTAGTTCAGCAGCACCTCTACCTAGAAAAGCTTTTTGCATTCTTTTC